>NC_139579.1:21795867-21808367 GCF_946808225.1 Silurus aristotelis
CTGCTGATAACATTCCAAATGCACTACTAAATCATGTATAAAGTGAAAAATAACCAGCAGCTTGACCCAGTTTTAATATGTTTTCTTAAAGTGTTTGGAATTACAGTGTACTGTCGCGGCCACTAGAGACCTGTGCTATATGGAGTGAACTATATTGGAGTAAGGATGTTTTTTTTTCAAGTTCTGACCAGCAGTGTAATATGCTGCTGCACTGTAACCTATTTGGCTCTATATTGTATTATAGTATTATATGACTATACAAGGATTTGTTGGATTATGATGAACCATTCACAGGCCTTAAATCTGAATACCATTAGTTAAGAAGTGTAGATTATAAAAAATCCAGCAGTGAGCCATAAGAGCGGTACTAGAATTCAAAATCACCAAAAGAGAATTAAAAGTGCAGTCAGACCTGCTGTGTGACCCATTAAGTATTCATTGAGAAGCCCAGAATGAGCTTAATGAAGTGAATTGTAAAATAGGGATATAAGATGAATGTTACAAAGACACAGACATTTACTTTAGACATTTGGGCTAGAAAAGAAAAATTGAGTGTTAATAAATAAAACAATAAGAATTTTATATATTTTTGTTTTTTTGCATATTTTATGTATGTAAAGAATTTACATACATAAAAATATACGATCTGTCACAGCCCCAACCTGCTGTTTTAAATGGATCCTAAAACTAGTATCTTATAAATCATGATAGAATACTGTCTCAAAAGCTTTCGTTAGTGTTCTGAGGCTAAACCATATAGATCAATATAATTACTTAGATTAAAAAAAAAAAAGGTGGTCATGAAAAAAGAAGGCTGTAGTTATCTTCTAAAGAAGAGCAGTCACAGACAGAATAGGCACTCTGGATAGAGAAATGGTGAAAAAATGTGGAAAAAAAGATATGGAGCGATTGTCATTCATAAGGAATAAGGGTCATTTGTGCAGATTGCTCTGTATATGTGAAGCCTGCTGAGAATATTTTCAAAGAGACTGACGAAAAGAGATCTGCAAAAATCAATATGGGAGCTAATAAGAGTACGAGTAAAGGGCAAATGGGCTGTGTTACAAAGGTGATAAAAGCTGTTAGAATTTATATGGAGTTGGGATGATGTTAGTGTGTCGGGATAATAATAGTGATTAATCAAATGTGACACCAAGAATTCCAACCTTTTGAGAGCTCTACAACCACTCCATCTATGTCTAAAATGTGGGTTCCTGGAGACGGCTTTTCAGACCAGCCATTTTTATTATTAATTCCACAGTCACAGACAGCATATACCTCATGATTTTCTTCTATGAAAGCAATACCTTTATAATGAGTTTTGCTGACAATGTGTGTATCTGGCTAAAGGTATTTTTGCTCTCCCATCTGTTCTAAACTGTGCCATAGTTTTACTTCCCAGTGTCCTTGCTGTGTGTCTAGGGATCTGTTCTAAATACTATAAACTCAATGTCTCTAAAACACCTTTACTAACAAATACATTTATTTAATCTACATTGACATTTTCCCTGTGTCAAATTCTAAACATTACACAGAGTCCTAACTGAGGTATGTTCCAGTGTAATAACATTCAGTGTATGTGTTGTTTTAAGTTCATATTATGCCTGGAGGAAAACCGTCAGAGAGAAGCATCATCTCTAAATAAGAGTCCATGTCCTAGATACGAGAGACCCAGTTTCAGAGGTCAGTTTGCAGGGGTGTTTGCATGAATGTCTTAAGCAAAAGGGTACATAATATTATATAACTGCTTAATACCTATTTATTAAATTACCCAATTTTATCTGTATATTTTATACAGTCTGTGATCTAGTGCTTTACATCATAAATTTTTTCATACTATATTCGACTACATGCATTTTATAAATTCATATAAGTGCCACAGCAGTCTGCCACAAGCAGGTGCATTGCTTTAAAACTCCCTTTCATGATTTAAGCGTTGTACGCACGAATGTCCTCATGAAAACTCAGGTAATCAAGGGTACACATGTGAACTAGGTCTTGTTAAAATTAGCCATGAGACGTGCTCCAGGTAACAGGTCTATTGCATGGGAGCATCTTTACAGTCTGAAGTGCAACACTGCCACCTAGTTTGCAATTTTCACTCCACAACACGAATACTGTAACTTGTTAAACCAGAGGTGGGAAGTAACACTTCGTTACTGTACTTAAGTAGATTTTTCTGCTATCAGTTCTTTACTTAACTATAATTTTTTTTGCTTTTTACTTTTACTTATTAAATTTGTACACAAATATCTGTACTTTCTACTTCTTACATTTTCAAACCAGCCTCGTTACTTTAGTTTTAATCTATTTGGTGAAATGTCAATATTTTTACTTCTCACTGCGCACCGTTTTAAATTCTAAATGTCTACTTTTGAATAAACAAATTCACAAATATTCTCAGATTATGTTATCCGTATAAATTTAAAGTACTCCGTAAAATACAGTTTCTCCGGTATCACCTCATTAACCGTCCGTAAGGAAACATAGCAAAAGTTCCGTTTGGTGTCCTGAGGATTTACGTAATTTTAAACACCATAATAACTTTAACACATTTACAAGACAATGTTGTCCTCATGCTTTATGTTAAGTATAGCTTCACTAATATTAAACATACATTTGCTTTATGCATCCATATTTGTCCATGACAATGTTGATTAGAAAAGTATTAATTTAAGACATAAAACAAGTAAAAATGTGCGATTAAGTTGCGATTAATTGTGCGTTTACTAATGACATTCGTGCGATTAATCATGATTATATATTTAAATTTGACTAAAATTATATAAATTATATTAACAGCCCTAAAAATAATATAACGTGACATCCAGTTACCAGCGTGGCACTAAAGCAGTTAGTTGTAATGTCTACTTTTTACTTAAATACAGGTCAAAGCCCAAACTACTTTTTCTTTAACTTGAGTAAAAAAGTATAGTCTGTACTTCAACTTTTACCAGAGTATTTTAAAACATGAGTATCTGTACTTCTACTTAAGTGAAGGATTTAAACAGTTTTAAGTAGTGGGTTAAAGGTATATCAAGTGATACATTTTAACCTTTGATGCATTCAATTATTAATTTCACAGATTTTGCAGTGTAGCATTAATTCATTTGTTTATTATTCTTAATTTGTTCATTTGTTCATTTAACTTTATGCAAAGTCACTTTAAACAATACTTTAGTTTTTACGATCAGTTTACTGCTGGAGGTCAGTAGTAGTTGCTCAGTCATTTCTCTTCATATGGTGTGTTTAAACTTCTAACTAACCTCTTAGTAATAATACAGAATTTATTACAATATAAAAGCTGTTATGTTTTATAGATCACTCTAAAAACTACAAGGTGAAGACTCTCAGTGTGACATGGCTGTAGTAAATGTAGTGTGAGAGCTCATCCTCACTCTGCCTGCATTCAGAGCAGATGGCTATCATGGAGAAGCGGATGATGATGATGTAGGCATGTGGAGCCAGGCAGGAAGAAATGGCCATTTAATTTTGTGGTATTTCTATTATTATGCATATTTGTTCCTTTTGAAAAATATTAGTGAGAGACAATTTTAATGATGCTTTATCTGATGCAAAAATGTCAGGAAAGGTAAACTATATATATATATATATATATATATATATATATATATATATATATATATATATATATATATATATATATATATATATCCATTTATAGTTCCATTTAATATTGAGCAATGTCTACAAAGAAATTTAGTGCATGTTGTGCATGTGACATTTTGTAGCTTTAAACAGTCATTTCCTTATTTGCTTTTCTCTCTCTCTCTCTCTCTCTCTCTCTCTCTCTCTCTCTCTCTCTCTCTCTCACTCTGTCTGTCTGATAGATGCAGCTTGTCATGTTATTGAGAAATTGAAAAGTGCAATGTCCTCTGTCCTTAAGGTCCTCCTGTTGTAAAAAAAAAAAAAAAAAAAAAGCCTTTCATAAAAACACTAAATATATAAAAAAAACATTACCAAAGCAACATTTGTGCTGAATAACATACATTTTAAAATTGGATATAGATCTGTAAGAAGTTTGGATCAGATCACAGGGTGAGCCATGATACAACACCCCTGAACAACAGAGGGTTAAGGGCCTTGCTCAAGGGCCCAACAGTGGAAGATTGGCAGTTGTGGGGCTTAAACCACCAACCTTCTGATTAGAACCCCAGAACCTTAACCATTAAGCTACTACAACCTTAATTCCAAAAAAGTTGGTACACTGTTTAAAATGTAAACAAAAACAGAATGCAATGATTTGCAAATCTCATTAACCTATATTATATTCACAATCGTACACATAGAAAATATATCAAATGTTTAAACTGAGTAAAAGGAAAGGTCATTTTAAATTTGATGGCTGCAAAAAACCTAAAAAGTTATGACGGGGAAACAAATGTCTGAAAAAAGTAGGTGTTATTATAACTAATTATGTTAATCAACAGCAGGTCAGTAAGATCAGTATCTAAAAATAGAGGGGCAGAGTCTCTTAAAAGTAGAGATGGGCAGAGTGTCACCAATTTGTGAAAGACTGTGTCTACAAATTGTGGAACAATTTCAGAATAATATTCCTGAACATAGAATTGCAAAACTGATTATCTCATAATTTATAGTACATAATATCATCAAAGGTCTTATAGGTCCTCAGGTGGCACTGTTTTTAAAACAGTAATGATTCTGTAATCTGAATCACTGCATGGACTCATTAACAACTCCAGAGGTCATTGTCTATGAACACAGTTTGCAATGTCATTCATGAATGCAGGTTAAATCTCTATCATGCAGAGAAGAAGGCATGCATGAACATGATCCAGAAACAGCACCACCCTCTCAGGCCCAAAGCTCATTTAAAATGTACTAAGGCAAAGTGAAAAACTGTTCTGTGGTCAGAAGAATTAGGAAAAAAATTTCACCAAATCCTCCAGACTAAAGAGGAGAGGGACCATCTGGCTTGTTATTAATGCTCAGTTTAAAAAGCTGCACTTCTGATGCTATGGGAGTGCATTAGTGCCTGTGGAATGGGCAGCTTGCACATTTGGAACATTCCATCAATGCTGAATAGTATATACAGGTTTGCTTTCTTCAGAAAATTTAAGGAAAACGTTGCATTTTTGAGCAAGACAATGCTAATTGCATATTGTGTCTATTACAATAGCATGACTTCCTAGAAGAAGAGTCCAGGTGCTGAACTAGCTTGTCGTCTAGACCATTCACCATTTGAAAACATTTTGTTTTTATTTACATTTTACAGTGTCACAACTTTTTTGTAAATTGGGGTTGTACTTCATGTGATTAAGAAGTTAACAGAGAGTAACAATGGTCATATTAATAAAATATAAATTTCGTTTAAATATTAAACAGCACTGTGGTGCAATGAAGGCTAATGAGTAGTCTAAGTAAAAACAGGCTGAGTTAAATTATAATCTCTGCAAGAGTTCATAAATATGTAAAGATTTATACGTAATAAGTAAGATTTGACCTGTGTAACTAGTCAGTTACTGTTAACACTTACATTCTAGCAATTGTACAAAATAATTCCCCCTTACTTTTTCTTAAAGTCAAAAGGACAAATGCAACCTGCCAAAATAATTTCTGAAAATTAAATACGTCATAGTTTAGGCATAATCTTTTTTTTTATCTCAGGCGCCATCTAGTGGTTTACAGAAAGCCTGCATGATAGACAGCAACAATGGGAGAGTGGTAGCTCAGTGGTTAAGGTGCTGGGTTACTGATCGGAAGGCCGGGGGTTCAAGCCCCGGTATCGCCAAGCTGCCACTCTTGGGCCCTTGAGCAAGGCTCTTAACCCTCTTTGCTCCAGGGGGGCTGTATCATGGCCGACCCTGCACAAGCTGGGATATGCAAAAAACAAATTTCACTGTGCTGTAATGTATATGTGACAAATAATCTCCTACTGAGAGTAATTTAGCAAACTTTGTCTTTTACACAATAAAAGGAAGTTGGAATGCTGCCCTGCTATTTGCAGGACTTCTGTCATGATCCTTGTGGGTATTAATTGGTGTGGAAATAAAACATCGTCAGTGACATCATATAAACTGTCTATTAAAAATATATCAGGAAAAACCTGAGCATATATTGTATATTGAAATAATCGACTGCAATAACACAACTGATTTTTCCTATTTGCGGATGATAATCTTAATACTATTATTGAAGGAGCTGAATGCAAGCACTACACCTACACATAAATGTTTTTATAGGTTAATTTTCACACTGTTATGATAATAAAACAGAGAAACTTGATGCTAATGTTTACTCAATGATCATAATCTAGATGATCAGGAACTGATATTGTAATGCTTTTAAAATTTGATTCTTCTTCTTTGAAACAAAAGACATAAGCATTTTGCAGCAAGTAAATCCCTCAATAATGCAATGAAATGAGACCCAAGAGACATATGTGTTACTAAGCCTCAAGAACAACCAGTCTGTCCAGTGGGAACAGATCTGTTGTTTCTCACAGGATTTTCACTTAGGGACTTTAGTGTCAGTATCAGCATTAAAAACTGAAATGGAATGACAAGCATTGCACCAATACCCTTGGTGGGTTTTGTTGTGTGGTGTTATTTCCAATAAAATAAAAATGCATTAAAAACACAACAAAAGAAAACAAATAAATGCCGGTCAAGATGTTTAATTAATGTCAATATTGAATATGAAAGAAATTCCAATGACCCTTCAGGACACTTCTGTGAACATATTTCAATCATAAATTTGATTGTTATGTAAATTAAAGGTGTACAATAATTGGTGGAACTTTATATTTCTAAACAGTTAGGTGCAACTGACTCTTTACATGTCTGTGTTTTTCATTCTTATTCTTTTTTTTATTTATTGGAATTATTTCATTCTTATTCTTTTTTTTATTTATTGGAATTGGAATTAAACCCATTCAGGATTGGGAGTCCGGGCATAAGAAAAGCCAGAAAGTAGATGGATCTACATTGTTTTAATCTTCTTGGCTGTAAAATTCTTACATTTTATTTGTCACATACACATTCATACAGAGTACAACATGAAGTTAAATGTTTTTTTATGACTGTGATAGAAAAAATATTTAACACGGCTCACCACCTGCAGGAGGGACCGTAAGGGACCGGTGCTGAGAGGATTGGGCAGCAGACGAAGGCGGGGGCCTTGACAGCCCGATCCCTGGACACGGAGAAGTGTCTGGGGAATCAGCTTAGACTGCTGCCCCCACGACCCGAATTACGGATAAGCGGGAGAAGATGAAATGAAAATGAAATCTATATATCTATATATCTATATATATATATATATATATATATATATATATATATATATATATATATATATATATATATATATATATATATATATATAAATAACAAGGTAAACACAAATTCATTTTAACCAAATTTTATTAACGTGCCATTAATGCAAGCGTGCATTTCTGTTTGACTATTTTTTATTTAAAATCTAAGTAAATTTTTACTGGAAATATTGTTATAATCACTAAATATTTGTTTTACTGAAGTCTCAAATTAAGCACCAAAATCCGCCATGATGCACCAATCCAGCAACTAAAACTGTCCGTGTGGAAACATAGCAAACGTTCCGTTATGTGTCCTGGTGATTTAAAAACATTTACAAAATATTTTGTCTTCATGCTCTATGTGTATGGCTTCACTAATAATAAACATACATTTGCATAAAGCATCAATATTTGTCCATGCCAATGTTGATTAGAGTATTAAAAACTTGAAAAGAATTAATTTAAGGTACATTTAGTACAATGTGAGATTAAGTGGTGATGAATCGTGAGTTAACTCATGATATTTAATTAATTAATTTGATTAATCTCGATTTAATATTTTATTCGCTTGACAGCCCGCTTGAAATTGTGCAAAAAACAAGTGTGCAAACAAATTGTGCTATAGGAGGAAAGGTACTATCCAGGTGCTATATGTTTTAAACGGATGGTTTATATTAATGGAATGGAATGAGGTGGGTTTGAACGAGAAACCCTTGTTGGTGATGATCAGAGAGTGAAAAGTGTGGTGGTGGTAGAAGCTGTGGTTTGTGAAGTGAAGTGAAGTGAGCTGAGGTGAGGAGGTGCAGCGGCTCTGCCACACATCCGGGTGTCGCTCCTGCTCAGAGCGCAAACTCGCTCCAGGCTGCGGCGAGTTACTGCTGCTGCGTTTCCGCGACGCTCAGTGAGTGTAAGACACAGAGTGCCACCCTGATCCCAGCTGGATTCCCATACCGCAATGGACGAGGACTAACGCTATTCACGTGCCAAATCTTATTTGTACAATGTGTATCGCTGGGGATTAACTTCGGCATGGACGACATGGAGGACGGCTTCATAATAACAACACTGCCTGCCATGCGAGGCGCAGCTCCGGCCAAACTATAGGAAGAGTGGCCGCATCCCTTCTGCCTTTTTCTTTCTTTCTTTCTTTTTAATTTTTTCCCACTGCAATTTTCTCCGTTCATGCGTTCGTCCCCAAGCCACGTCTCTTACCGGAGGAAGCATGAAGAAGTTTAATATCAGAAAGGTGCTGGACGGCTTGACTGCGGTTTCCTCCTCGTCGTCCTCATCCGCATCAACTCAGCCGGGGAACAGGGAAAACGACATCATTCAGGAGACTCTGCAGTCCGAGCATTTTCAGCTCTGCAAGGTGACGCTTTATTTTATTACGATTGTGGTGAGGATATTTATTAACGATTATATTCCTGAGCCTGGAAATGCCTAGCGCGCTAATCTGTAAGCGATATTACCCCCCCATGGGTCGACCCGCATGCTAGCGCAATGCTATCCAGTCCCCGCAACTGCTTCCGCCAACACGGAGCTCAACATGACTAGTAAAATCTGCGCCGACGTGGCAATCAAAAACCTCTGTTTGTCATCACTGATGTTGATTTTCCTGTCTGGTCGTTTTCATGCTTATATACAGAGCATAGCATACATCATACATAGGCAATATAGTGCCACTGGAACACCATGTGAAGCTTCAGGAATGCTTTCCCACTCATGTTCTACAAATCAAATCAAATCCAACTTCCAAAACTCATACTAGACTAATAAGGATAAATGATTGACTACTTGATTAACTATTGTTTTTTTTTTTAAATATAATTATTGATCTGAGAGTTTGTGTAGCTGAACTGATTTTAATTAGACGAAGTGCAGCAAAACCCATCACGGTGACTGCGGTCATGTGATCCCATCAGCTAGCATGCTCATGGATTATTACATGTACAAATTGACGTTATATTTCTGAACAAATGATCTACTTCTACTTGCTGTTTACAAAAAAAAAGCGTACTACCACTGTACACCTGGATTCCTTTCCTCTAACTGTAGTCAATCATCTGGATCTGCCAAGACCTAGCTAGCTTAGTTAGCTCTAGGACGTTAGCTGGCTATGCTTTAGGATCAGATGCGTTGATTTTGTTTATACAGCTGGCATCTGAAATCTTTTGAATGCAGTTTGGATTTATTTATTTATATATTTATACTCTCTCTTTATGTCAAATTGGTATTTCTTTAGCTATTTAGTTTTTATTATTATTATTTGGAGTGGGGTTAGCTCTGCTCGTTAGCTGTTCGGCTGCAGGTGTTTCACCTGACAGCTGTCAAACCGCTTTCCGTCTTTAATGTTGACATTTTCTTGGATATTGCTCAGTCATATTGTCTTAACCAGGTTTTGTATACCTTCCAACTTGTTTCTTTTGACAAACACACCAAATTTGTTTGCTAGTTCCTGTACCTGCATGGGGTTAGTGACTATATCCATGAATTCCTTACTCCAGTATTATGGTATTATAAGATTGTCAATCACTTTAAAACTATGGATATTTTATTATACTATTATTATATAGGATTTAATTTCGTTTTCAGCTATACAATTATTATTAATGTGTTTCGATTAAGCCCTAATGTGTTTAAAACAAAAATATAAACAGTCTGTTACAATGGATTAGGACTGCGGTTTAGTTCTGCATTTAAACCTCATCACTAAACACACACTTTAACAGTGATAAATCTGTAATGAATGTACATTCGGTGTCACCCAGAGAAGGATGGGTTCTCTTTTGAGTCTGGTTCCTCTCTAGGTTTTTTCCTCATACCATCTCATGAAGTTTCTCCTCGACATTGTCACCACTGGTTTACTCAGTAGGGATAAACATATAGGCACTAATCTCTAAATAAATTTTTATAACTGCTTTATCCCTGTAAAGCTGCTTTGGGAAAATATCCATTGTTAAAATCACCCTGCACATAAAACTGAATTGAATAGAAATGGAATTGTTTTAATTTGTACATAATTTGTAAATTGCATATATTTACACTGAGAAAAATTCCACAGGTATGCTGGTTCTGTTTGTAAATCCTGGTCCGCATATAAGTTATAAAACCAAAAATTCAACAGCTTGCTAATCCCCAAATTCTTATTTGGTTTCAACCTCCAGTTTTTTTATTTAAAGAAAATTATTATGCACATTGTTTATGTCTGAACATACTTTTACAGAGGACAGGCTTTTAAAGAATTCTTATTTCAAGCTCTATGTACACAATTACCTTCTGTATCTGTGTTTGTTTTCTCTGTTCTTTCTCAAGTACCAGTTTGATTTGCCAGCGTGTTATGTTCCTGGCATTTATATAACAGAATAATAAAACTATTATATACATAGTTATTCATATTCATAGCGTAGTTTACTGCTTTGTATGTCCATCAAGAGTTCTCTTGATATGATAAAAAAAAATGTGGGCATGTGGTTTAAGAGAATTTTGTTTGTTTGCTTCACAGACAGTGCGACATGGTTTTCCTTATCAACCCTCAGCTATGGCTTTTGACCCGGTGCAAAAAATACTGGCGATTGGGACACAGACTGGAGCCTTAAGACTGTATCCTTCCATAAAAAAGGAATGTATAGTTTCAGTAAGTTTTATATAAAGATTCATGTCTGTATGTTAACATTAGGATGGTGATTGTTTCTGAATGACACGTTTTAATGTTAAAGATTAGCCCTCACTTTTTTTCTAGTTTTAACTGACTAGGCAAACATACTGAAGGTGGCTTAGGCTATTACGTTCTGTAGTTTCTTAATCTTTGTAGAATATTAGCTGTTGATCTTTTTGAAATAAACAAGCCAACAAGACTAACCTAAGTAATCCATGTAGGCTTATTAGTCTGTCATCATAAACAAGTTTCAGAATTCCTGTTTTAACTTACCCATGACTGAGGAACATAATAGATGACTCTGAGTACGAGCTTGGCTAACAAATAGGACTCTGTGGTAGAGGACCCTGAATTGGAGCTTGTTCACTGACTAATGAACAGTGCTCTGGGATAGAGTACTCTGGGAACAATTTTTACTCGTGTATAGTTTGTAGAATTTTTTTACACTGTGATTTCAGTGTCATGTTTTGCTGAAAGCTGACTAAATTTCTGGAAGCGCTCCTGGAAGTTTCTGGACATAATGATATCTGTGCTGTGGCATGATCCTCTCTGTTGCCATATGCTGCAGAGCTGGTCTCCTCATCACTTCTGCTCACTCTGTGCCAGGATGCCATCTCACACGTGCTGGAATCATCACTGGTCCTGCTGTGCACGTCTGCTAGACCATGTGACTCACAGAGGAAAGCTGTCCTAGGATGCTGCTCCTTAACAAGTTTGTGGGTTTGTTTTGTCACTTACTCTAGGTGCACGCCTGGCTACATCACGACGAATTGCAATTCAGTTCCAAACAGCTAAGTGTTGTTCTGAGGAAATTGACTTCAGGTTGAAAGTCATGTTACTAGTCTAGGCTGCAGTGGATGTGGCAGTTGTTCTATCGGGAGCTCAAAATCCACCCTCCTGTTTAAACAGTCAATGTGTTACCGCAGGCTGTTGAGAAGTATTAAGTTCCGACACCCAGCTTGAGCCGGGGGCTGATGGACTTGCTGTCATTCAGCCGATTGCACCATTTATCAAAATACTGACAGAATCGATTTGCTTTATTTCCCAATCAATGAGACCCACAGCCCCAGGATATTTCTAAAGAAAAAAACTAATAATTAATGTGATATCTTGCCTGTTTACATACCTTTATGTGACTTTTATTTTGTCCTTTTTTTGTTTTAAGAACCATAGCAGATCAAAAATATTCTGGCCTTCCTGTTTATTTGATCAATATTAGTTTGTTAAGTAGATTGTGATTCTTGAATTCTAGCTGCTGCCATAACAACAAAATCTTTTGCCTTGGCCTAGGAATAAAACCTAATATTATATAAGTATTTCTTTTAATTCAAGGCGAAAGTTAATTTTTTTGGTCATGAAAATAAAGTTCTCATGTGGAACCACCCAAACAGCACTCTGACCACTCTGGTGCACCAAAAGAGGAAGTATTTAAAAATTGTGAAAATGTTTCTTCTTTAAGCATTCTACAAGCTTATGAGTTTTTTTCTTGCTTTCAACTTCAACTATAGACACTGAGCTGATTTCCTGGGCCAAACCATAGACCCA
>NC_139579.1:21813367-21850867 GCF_946808225.1 Silurus aristotelis
TTCAGTAATTTTAATTTGCTTAGCTGTTTATTTGTTCACAGTGTGTTGGTATTATGCACCCACTACCTCAACCTGTTTTCACATGCATACAGCATCTGTCAAATTTTGGAACCACCCAGTTTTATTAATATTACTAGCTGAAAGTACTTGTGCTTCGCTACGGAAGGCAGAACGCTAAGCAATATGGCAATAAGCAGTAAGCACTGAGCAGGACTGGATGATCAGAGGTCAGAACGTAACGTCAACAAATAACGTACTACCCCTTTGTAGTACGGATACAGGGCGAACTACTTTGAAAATAATTTTTATCGTGCATCTAACATCTAATAAGAAACAATGTACTAAGTTTCATTAGGATCCGTAATGTTATTTCGAAGAATTTACAATGCGTAAGAAATCGCGTTTTTCGCGAGTTAGCCGCGATCCAGGCCGAATTTTTCAAAACCCTTTCTTAGTGAGCACCTAAGACCCAAGAGGAAGGTATGTTCCAAATTTCATTGCAATCCGTTCAGTGGTTTTTGAGATTTTGTGATGAGTGAGTGAGTCAGTCAGTGGTTTTTGAGCTTATATATATATATATATATATATATATATATATATATATATATATATATATATATATATATATATATATATATATATATATATATATATATAGATTAATTAGTATTATTAATTATGCATGCATGCTTTTTTATATGGAAGTAAAAGGCAAAAACACTCAATGTCAGTGATGACTAGAAGAACGTTCTGTTGTCAGATCAGTCTAAACGACATTTTTTACTCTAACAGAAGAACATATGACTTATGAAGATGGAAACAGAAGGGAAGATTTTAGCAAACTGCCTCACACCCACAGTCAAACATGGAGGTGGAAGCTTAATGGTTTGGGGTTGTTTTAGAGCAAGAAAGTTTGGAGACTTATTTTGGGTGACCAACATGGCTTCCATTCTATAATTCTGTGAATGCAATTCTGTCTGGACAAAGGATAATTGGAACCAACTTCACCATACCATAAAAAGACCTGAAACATACGTCCAAGCTCTGTAAGCATTATTTAGACAGCAACAGTCATCTAGAATGTCATCTGTCATGGAATGGCCTGCCCAGTCACTAAGCATATATCTTATTGAACTTCTCTGGGATGAACTGGATTGCAAGGTCAGAAATAAATCGGCAACTAGAGAAGGAAGGACTTTTTTTTTAGCTACATATATGGAGAAAAGTACTGTCCTAATACCAATAATGTGTAAAGTTTTTATTCATTCCAAGGAAGGATTATTTTCATTGAAAATAATGTTTAACATCTGTACATTTTAAATATTTGTATGGTCAAAGTAAATGGTTATATCTTTAAATGAAGTAGTTTGTGGCATATGAATAAAAGGAACATACGTGTGTCTCCCCAAAATGATAAAAGACTAGGTGTTTCCAAACTTTTGACAGGCACTGTATGTTGCAAAAATGAAACATCTTTCCCATCTACATGTTAGTAGGTGTTGTATACTTAACAAGTCACACAGTTTCTGCTCTCCAGAATGTAAACACTGCTTTGTAAGTGTATTCAATTTAAGTACATTTTATTTATTTTTTTTATGTTTTTTGTTATATACTACTTTATCAAATAGATCGATAATTTTTATGTAATGGACCAGTTGTTCAGACCATTCCATTGCATGGCGTACTGTGTGTAGTTGCCCTTTAATGTGCTACACTGGGAACCAGGCCTGCCTATAATATAGCATTCATATTTTTAACAGATATTTCCTGTTTATTCTGAAATCCTTTATGGCTTGATACTATCTAATGTACCAGGATTCCTGGATTGCCTACAATAACAAACTTCTTGGGAACATGCACAGCTTTCCTTTTTTCTATTGTGCATTGTGATTGTCATTGTGCAAAAGAATGCAGAATACATTGTATCGATATCGTGCCAACTATTTGCTCTTTTCCCTTAGTTGACCTGCAGAACTCTTCCCTTTTTGTATGTTTCATATGGATGTATCATGCGGAATCTTACTCCTGCACTTTCCATTCTATCAGTCTTCATTTGTAGAAAATATGAAACCCTCTGTGTGCTGTACTTTTTGCTTTCTGCTTGCTTCAGTAACAGGACAGCACACAGTGGCTGCTGCATGCCGGCTGGCTGTGTGTGGGCTGCGTGCCTGTGGAGTGGCACTGAATGAGTGCATTTATAGCATAGTGCTGCAAATGGTTGCTGCAAACCCTGACATGGCTTAAGCCTGTCCTCTGGGACTTTGTAATCTTTTTAGCAATGTCGGTGGACAAGATCTTCAGCAATGGTACTGACAGACTCTTGGGAACAGGTCCCCTCTAGTGCTGGAGCTATGGAGATTGCTGCTTTCTTTTATTTGTCAGCGTTATGCCAATCTCTACCCCATTACAGATCAATTATGAATAGCATTATGCCATATTGTTAAATTACTGTCCTACAGTGATCATTCAATAGATTTTATATTGTTTCACTGATTTAACCTTGACTAAGCTGAGCACAGCTTTGGCCGTGCCGGTGTTGAGTGTTACTGCCAGCATGAGAGCGGCTCGGCTGTCATCCAGCTGCAGTTTCTCATTAACGAGGTAAGTTTCTCTCTGTTCTCTGCAAACACAGTCATTGCTCGATGACTTGGTAGGTTTCCACATATTTCCTGTATTGGGGGAAAGAAATTAGTATTTTTTTTCTATTGTATGTTAGACATTATTGACCCTGTCGCTCGTTCTGCATGAGTTTCTGAGTGTCGCCTTTTCTACAGGGGGCGCTGGTGAGTGGTTTGGCTGATGACAGCGTTCATTTATGGAATCTGCGGCAAAAAATTCCAGCTATTCTCCATTCCCTTAAATTCAGCAGGGAGAGGTAAGTTGTAGTTAATCCTGGATAACCATACACTCCAAAGCGGTTTTTAATGCAGTTGCTCACATAAACATTATAGGTGTTCGATTAAATTCAGCACATTTTGCTTTCTAGACATGTTTGGTTTTGAAACTGACTGCAATTGCTTGTATATCCAAATTTGCGTGTGAATCGGGGGGAGGGAAATGGATTGCAGACAACGAGACAAAGGCAGTCATCCTACAGTCTTTCAGGATGTCTCATGTAGTTGTCTCAACCTCTGGCACACCGAGCTAGTAGGAGTCTAAATATGCAATATCTGTTCCTTTATAAAGATCGGATTAAATTTGTGAAAAGCAGTTGACGTGAAATATCACAGCATCATTGCTTTTAAGAGGTCCTATGTCAGCATCAAGGCCGGAAATAGTGGCCAACACTGTGTCTGATATCACTCCTTTGCACACTTGTTCGTTGGCTGTAGTTTTATATAGAATACTATATATAGTCATAGTGTCAGCTAACACATACTAGTGAACATTTTTAATAAAATGTCATTTTCCCAGTTACATAAATAATGTAAAATGTAAACATATTATGTACTGACCTAAAATTACATTAGTGACTTTCTATATTAAACAGATATTTGCTGATTTTAAAGTGCTCTTTTTGTTTTTTATTTACATTTTGTACATAAAGTTGTACACTCTATGAAGTTTGCAGTGCACTGTGCGAGATCTAGTAAGCTAACAAAGAAAAGTTCTCGATTGTTAGTACAAAATGACTGCATAATTGTATGATTCGCCTAAACTGACAGTACAAACCTCAACTGTTCATACCGTTCCAATGTTTAAACTTTGTCATTCGGGACACAGTTGAGCCACCGGCTTTATTCCCAGTTACTGAAACAAGGCTTGCCATCTTGCACTCACTTTTATCTATTATTTTGAGATGAAAATAACAAGAAATGCACAAGAGACTCATTGAATAAAACGTTTTATGCGTTCTTTAAATGATTTCTCTAGAACATAAAACTATAGTTATCTCACAAAGATTTGGCATTAGTAATTGAATACAGGAGTGCATCAATATAAGAGGATTGTTTCTCTTGTAATGTGCGCCGTCAGTTAGATTGAGCGTGCTCCAACAAGGCTTACATCATTACAGTTTGCTGAAGTTGCAATCTGAAAGAACGAACACATTTATATTTATAATACTGGCGAGCACGGCGTCTTCATGGCATTTCCATTTGTTCTGTGTGAGCTGCGCGATGTCACAGTGAATTTAGAACGAGCTAATTTCAGTGGAACTCAGTTGTGTGAGAGCGGGATTGTGAAAAACTGATACTGCTTCTGATCATGCGTATCTGAATTTTAAGTAAGATGTTCTGCTGCAGAGAAGTATAGGCTATATTTACAAACACAAACATGCAGATGTGCAGTACCATAATGTAAGGCTTGCTTATGGTGTGCAAAATTGCAGTCTGTTTTTCTTGGTTTTAATTAACTTCAATATATTGCCATATGTATGTGGACACCCTACCATCACTCCCATATTTGCTTTATCAGCATTTCTACCATTTCTTCTTGTTATAATGACCCCCACTACTCTGGAAAGGCTTTCAACTAGATTTTAGAGCATGGTTGTGAAGATTAGTCTATTCAGCCACACGAGCCTTAGTGAGGTCAGACTCTTTATGTCAGTTGAAGATGGATGAGTTCAGTGTTCCAGTTCATCCAAACAGGGTTTAGTGAGGTTGAGGTCACGGCTCTGTGATCCACGCTGATCATGGCAAACCATGTCTTGATGGGGCTTGCTTAGTGCAAAAGAATATTGTCTTACTAGAACAGATTTGGGCTCTTTAGTTCCAGTGAAAGGAAAATCTAAAGCTACAGTATTCAAAAATATTCAATACAATTGTGTGCTTCTAATATTGTGGAAATCCTCCAGTTTGGGAGGAATCACATATAGGTGTGATGGTCAGGTGTACACAAACCTGTGGCCATATAGTTTAACATAGAAATAGAAACAATGATTATGGCTGTGGTTGATTATCTGATTTCACAGAAAATATGAGCGAGAGATCTCCTTTTAGTTTACTTTATTTTTAGTTTCAATCATTGCCACTTTGTTTAACCGCCCTTTGCTAACAGTACTGTCTTTTCCTTTAATGTTTGGTGAGATTCAAAAATATGAGAATATGAGGAATTTCTAATTAGAACTCACTTCTGTACTTTTGAGTTAAGCAGGTGATAACAAGCAACATGGTCACATGCTTCATCAGCAGTAAACAACTTCTGATCTGTAAATGAGTTATATACTTGTATATTTCAATCAACATACAAACATATTTTCTTGCTAGATCTGCCACATTATACAGTTAGTTGGCTAGATAGTTTGTTGATAATAAAATGTAAACAAATTTTCTACCAATGTCCAATAAACAATGGCATCATTCTGAACTTTGACTTCACGCTTCTGAGATAAGTTGGGTGCAGCATTATAAAGGTTAGAAATAGTGTTTTTAATATGCTTTTTAGAGTGAAATAAAACTAAAGAACCACAGATCATCAGTATGATTTGTAATAATAAGAAGAGATAAGAAATTATGGAGCGTAATGTTTATTAGCTAGTGTAATATTCATGCCCATTATTTTTCATGAGTTATACGAACTGCTTTCCAATTCTGTTAAAGTGTTACAAGGCTACAGAATTAGCATATGTTATGTGAAGATAATATGTGATCAGCTCCAAGTTAACGGCTGGATTATCAAATTACATAAACGCTTTGAAGGGAAAGACAGCGTTTTCGTCTATCGTTAAGTGTCTGGCGACTTGAGCCCTTCCTCCCCATATCTCTTGAAGCAATTTCACTCCATGGCAACCATGCACAGTCTGCTATGATATCATTTGATTTATGCAGATTTATAGAGTTATAGCTGTCTGTTGAGGCACATGATGACTGTTCACAATAAAGACATGCTTGTTGACATTTAGTCCGTATGCCTTTTTAAATCAAAAGGCCGCCATGACCTGAGGATGTTAAAAAGTGCAATGAGTAATTTGGGTAAAGTGATGTATAATTCACCTTTACTGATACTTGTCTGCTTGTCTGCTCGTTTTGTTTTGGCAGGATCACGTTTTGCCATCTGCCCTTTCAGAGTAAATGGCTTTACATCGGAACAGAACGGGGAAATATTCATATTGTCAATGTGGAGTCCTTCACTCTCTCAGGCTATGTCATCATGTGGAACAAAGCCATTGATCTGTGAGTGTGTGTGTGTGTGTGTGTGTGTGTGTGTGTGTGTGTGTGTGTGTGTGTGTGTGTGTGTGTGTGTGTGTGTGTGTGTTCTACACTTTCTCTGTATCAATTATAAGCATAAGTGTATAGTTTCTCTTTATTTATGCATTGTTAATAATGTTGAATGCACTCAACTACTTATAGTTAACTCATACTGGATGTATATGTCTAAAGATGATGCTTTTTCGAAGATAGGATCAGTCAGTGTCCCACTGGTATGCTGTAATCAGCAGCAGAAAGATCATTTGCTGTGGCCATCTCTAGTCATCTCAATCTCAGACATACAGTCTTCCAGATGAGTTGCTATAGAAACAAGAACGAAGTTAAAAAAGAATTAACACACACACATTTTGTTCTTTTTCTCCCAAAGATGTCTATGAACTATGCTCAAAAGCAAGAAAGTTTGAACTGCTACGATGAGGACAATAATGTTAACAGGGACATGTCAGAAGAGACAAGCAACATCTTCTCGATCAAAGCCACATTTAGATTGTTCTGAAATGAGCAGTAGAAAAAATATTTCGCTTTTATTTAGATAATGAACATGACATGGTTGAAGACAGTACAGTGTAGTTAGATTAGTGACATATGGTCGGTGCACCAGGATGGTGCCTCTCTAGGGTCCATCCTCATGTTCCTGCTGTTGTTGCTATGGAGATGGTGTCGTTCACATTCGGGAGGGATTAATTTGATTATTTTCCAGGCCCTCTGAGGTAGATAAATGTTTTCTTGACATATATGTATATTCTTGAGGTCATCTGAACCCTAAATATATCTCCTTACAAAAGAGAAGATCTTTTCTGGTGATTTGAAACACAAGCACAACTGATTTCTGAATCGATGCTACAGTTAATTATTTACTGACTGTTCTGCTTCTTTTGCTTTTGCTCTTCTTACTTTTAGCTCTTCAAAATCCCATCCTGGTCCAGTGGTACACATCAGTGATAATCCTATGGATGAGGGAAAGGTAAAAACCACAAACAAAGCGAAACAGAGTTTTTCAGCTGAATCTGAACAATAATGCAGTTGTATATTTGTATATTAGTTTTGCATTTCTTGTAAAGGGCAAGAATTCATGTATCCCACTGAATATTTTTGCTTTCTTTTGCAGCTTTTGATTGGTTTTGAATGTGGTATTGTTGTGCTGTGGGACTTGAAATCAAAGAAGGCTGACTATCGCTACAGCTATGATGAGGTATTATGCATATTATTTCCTCAGTTTTAAGGATCAATCATTCAAATACAAATTAAGAGATTGTTTCTGTGTATTTACAAAAAATCATGACATCTATTAAGCATTTACAGTCCACTTAGTACCAAATTCTTACATAGCATTTTGCAGGCAGCAGCCATCCAGTTATAATGTGGTTCTAATTCTATTAATATTTTTAAAGAAATTTGAAATGCCAAAACTTTAAATGCAATTCTGTATTCTGTAATACTAAGATTTGTAACTGGTTTGCATTGCATTGCATTTCTGCTGCCACAAAACAGACTATTTGACGAAAGAGATGTTACTGTGGATGGAATTAAACACCTTTGTTTGGGGAAATGTCTGCCAAATGTATTAATAAAGTTTTCAATTATAAGGATATATAATCATAAATATATTGACATTGGTACAAAAGGTTAATATTTGGTACACAAGG
Organism: Silurus aristotelis; assembly: GCF_946808225.1. NCBI lineage: Eukaryota > Metazoa > Chordata > Actinopteri > Siluriformes > Siluridae > Silurus > Silurus aristotelis. Next base: position 21,821,166 of record NC_139579.1, read on the forward strand.
TTAATATTTTTTGTGATGAGACATTGTACTTGTATGTAAAGGAATAATGTTGGTAGATGGGAAACTCTGGGATGGTCTAGGGCCACGTAACAGTGTCTTGTCTGCGTGAGCAAAAAGTAAAGTAAAAAAAAAAATGTTTACTGTGAAACAGACTGATGTCAATTATTCTCCTGCAAGAGTAACTGAAATATCACTTTTGGACATGTACGAAGCCACTAGATGCAATACCAAAGATGCATGTGGTTTTGTTGTCATTCTTCTGGTTCTTATTTTTCTTTAATTCCCTTTAGTTTTTTTTAATATAAACAGACGTGCTTTTCTGTAAGCAACTGTTGTAATTTGATGCGTCTGTTAACTTGTTTTCATTGTCTTTTCTGTGTGGATAAAAAATCTAGCCAATAAGAAACTGCAGTATGCATGTCGTAGGCCTGGAAGGTCTGTGTTTGATTGCTCATTCTTTGTTTGGCCTCTAGGCGATCCATTCAGTGGCCTGGCACCATGAAGGGAAACAGTTTGTGTGCAGTCATTCAGATGGTACACTTACCACATGGAATATACGTTCTCCTGCCAAGGCAGCACAGATCATTATACCACATGGTAAAGCTCCTGTCCAGGCGTACTCCTCTTGGCTGAAAGGCCACTTAAGGCTGTTATAGTAAAGATTTCTAAATGCAGGTTTTTATAAATATCCATGTTTAATCTAAATAGAATAAATCGAATGAAAAGCTGTGTCGGGTTTCTTTTAGGCAAGCAGCCCAAAGATGGAAAAAAGCCTGAGCCATGCAAACCCATTCTGAAAGTGGAATACAAAACAACCAGAGCTGGGTAAGCTTCGGGGTGAAAAATCATCAAAACATTTGTATAATGCAAATATGGAGTTTGTTGAACTACAGGTGACTGCTGTCTAGAAATAACGCAAACGTTCGCTCTGTTCTTGTTCATTGTTTTGCCTAGGGATCCATTTATGATACTGTCTGGAGGTCTTTCATATGATACAGTGGGACGCAGGGCATGCCTGACTGTAATGCATGGAAAAAGCACTGCTGTACTAGAGATGGATTATCCCATTGTGGATTTTTTAACTCTGTGTGAAACTCCTTATCCGAATGGTAATCCATTCCTTCCGTTTTATTTTTGCAATAGATTTTATATTGCATGCTGTGCTAATTTATTATTGTACATGATAGAAACATTCATCATGGTCACAATATCAGAAGTAAATATTAACTGAGCATAACTACTTCTTCACAGATTATCAAGAGCCTTATGCTGTAGTGGCCCTGCTGGAGAAAGATTTAGTAGTTATTGACCTTGCACAAACCGGGTAATAAAAAAACCTCAGGACTAATACAAAATGGAGTACACATTCCACTTTCTGACTGCAAAAATATTAACATAGTTATTTTACAATGCAGATATCCTATCTTTGAAAACCCATATCCTCTGACTATCCATGAGTCTCCAGTGACCTGCTGTGAATACTTTGCTGACTGTCCTGATGAACTCATCCCTGCACTTTACTCTGTGGGATCCAGGCAGAAGAGACAGGGCTACAGTAAAAAGGTAACTGTTTATACACACCTGTCTACTTTTATTTCTAAAAAGAGAGTTTATTTTGTGCTGTAATCTAAGATTTTTTTTTCCAGGAATGGCCTATAAGTGGTGGAAATTGGGGCCAGGGCACACAAAGCTATCCAGAGATCATCATCACAGGGTGAGTTTGTCTTTTATATATATATATATATATATATATATATATATATATATATATATATATATATATATATATATATATATATATATATATATATATATATATATATATATATATATAATAAAAAAACAGTCCATATTTTCAGAGGTAATGCAATTTATGAGCTTTACAAGCACTGGATTTTCAAAATGTCATGTCATTATAGTGGTCTTTGAAAATTTAAGCAGCAAACAAGGTCAAATTCGAGGTTGATGAAATTTTAATTATGGCTGCAAGGCAGAAACTCCAAAGTGAGACTGCAGGCAATCACCGTAGATAAAAATGATGACTTAGCCAATGCAAGCTGATTTGGTCTGTCCCCATCTGTATTCAGCCAACTAACTGTGTAGCAGGACGGTAAAGAAGACAGTTTATGTACCTAATTAAACATGATATAAGTGAGTTTAAAAAGAACAGTTTTAATATTTCATTTTATATGCAGTGGTTTGAATATTTCAATATTATTCACATTATACCTTGAATAATTTGACAGGGAATTTTTCCTGTACATTAAATTGCACCTCCAGACAAGCAATTTGCATAATGGACACTAGAAATTTTTGTATTATTAGACGGAACGTGAAGAAGATTTACAAGGATTGCTATAGTACTTATTTATATCTTTCTTGATTTTCCTCATTGTATTGGTGTTTCCTCTGTTTTTATGTACTACAGGCATGCTGATGGTTCAGTCAAGTTTTGGGATGCTTCTGCATGTGAGTTACAAATAATCAGAATAATCCAGAATAATTCTGGACTGTCAGCTTGTTCTATTATATTGTGTAACGTGTGTGTGTGTGTGTGTGTGTGTGTGTGTGTGTGTGTGTGTGTGTGTGTGTGTGTGTGTGTGTGTGTGTGTGTGTGTGTTTGTGTTTGTGTGTGTGTGAGAGAGTGAGAGTGAGAGTGAGAGTGAGAGTGAGAGTGAGAGTGAGAGTGAGAGTGAGAGAGAGAGAGAGAGAGCGAGATTGAGGTTTCTGATATTTGTTTGGCAAATATTTTAAAGATATACTTGTAAATTGTAACTGCTTTTATTATACAGTAATGCTACAGGTACTGTACAAGCTGAAAACAGCCAAGGTATTTGAGAAAGCCCGTAACAAGGAGGAGAAGCCCAGCACTGACATAGTGGATGAAGACCCTTTTGCCATCCAGAGTCTGTCCTGGTGCCCAGAGAGCCGCATGCTGTGTGTGGCTGGAGTCTCTGCTCATGTCCTTGTTTACCGGTTCAGTAAACAGGAAGTAACCACAGAGGAGGTTCAGGTATGACTAATATCCTGATGTCGTACCACACGTTGGCTTGTCTTAAGTAAACAAGTGTGAGACAGTCCAAACCCCACTGTGATTCATATTTTTAATGTAATAGGAAACAAATATTTTTCTTCTACACATGTAGCTGTTGGAGGTGCGGATGCAGTCTGAGCTGAATGAGGTAGACTCTCCGGACTGTGGAGGGGACCACGCGTCAGCTGTATCCACACCCGGAGCTTCATCCAGCCCTCAGTCAAGCGCACCACAAACACACCTATCCACCAGCAGCAATAACTCAACTGATGGCCTGCGTGATAACGTGCCCTGCCTCAAGTACTGCGACTTTCTGTTCTCGATTGCGTGCATTTTACTCCTGCATGCTGTTGCTCGTTATGCTCATAAAGAAAATCCGATAATCTTTTTATCTTCTAGTTGATGTCCTTCGTTATATTGTGTAGGATTCATCACAATCAATTACTTAAAAGATTAAATACTTGTCTGTAGTCTTTCAGCAAAATGCTCTGATTTGCAACTGCCTTTGTGTGACTTCTGAGAAGATTTTCTCACATAATACAATTATACAAATATATTTCACCTCCTTACATCAAAGTTCTGCTATCAAAGGAAACCACATTAAGGAAAATACATCATGAAAATTATTGATTTACATTCCTATTAATTTGTGTATTAACAATTTTTTTTGTGTGCTTTTAATAGTATTATAGTGGTTGTGTTGTGTTGTTTGGTTTCAGCATATCTCCGCTTTGTTGTGTGTTTACAGGGTGAGGAGCACTCCGCTCAAACAGTCTCCAGGCTACCAGGTGGAACTGGTCATTCAGCTGGTATGGGTCAGCGGGGAGCCACCACAGCAGGTCACCAGCCTGGCTGTCAACTCTGCATATGGCCTGTGAGCTGTTACACACGAGATAAGATATTTAGCCTGTATTTACAAGAGGACTGTGACCAGTATGGTGGTATAGTGCCATAAGGAAATCTGAAATAGCTACACAGTAACAATAATATAATAATAAACAGAATGTTATCACAACATATAGGGTGCTTTAGTTTGAGTTTAGTTTGAACCAAAAAAGTGGAAATTTCAGTTGTTTATACAACTTTGAAAGCCTTTTCTTGCTCAGCTATCATTGACAGTGCATAAATAAGATGGATCAGGGAATCTTTAAACATCTTTGAACAATCTTTTTTCCCCACACAAAATGATTGCTCATTTATTGGTTTTTTTTAAATTGTAAATACTATAAGTATTGTGCACAAGTTGTTCTGACTGAAACCCATTAGAAGGAAAACGAAAGTCAATCAAAAGAAAGCGCCTGATGCAACAAGCCGATTAAATCAGCTACTGCAGTTATTGCTATAGCTGCTCCAAAGCTGGCATAATATTGCAATGTTGCATTATATGGAAAACCATGATTTTAGTTTGACGGTTTATTACACTATTATGATTTTTTATTGACCATATCTAATAATGTAGGGAATATTTAAAATGTCAGTTCAAACACACTGTATATTTTTTCCTCTTAAATCACAGAGTGGGTTTTGGTAATGGTAATGGTCTAGTGGTGGTGGATTATCTTCAGAAGACCCTGCTTCTCAACGTGAGCACAGCAGAACTATATGGCTCCTCTGATCCACACCAGAGACAGCCACGCTCACCCCGCAAAGCCAGACAGCCCTCTGGAGGTGAGAAACGAGCATGTCTGTTAGGCTTATCAAACTCACTGGCTCAGAGAACAGCATCAGTGTGTTTGTCTTTAGGGCTTTTAGGCAGTACAGCAGGCTGACTGAAAGGCAGCAGAGGCTGTACTCCACGACCTCTAACACAAAAACAAACAGAATCAGTACAAATATTGAGAGCTTGCTCATGTAGTCATCAAGCACATCCTTTTAGTTCAGTGTTTTGTTTTTTCTGTTTGTGATTTAGGTTTTTTTTTTTTTTGTCTTGTCTATGCATTTTCATGTTCTTGTTATACTGTGCATGTTCAATGCCCCCGAGAAACCACATAAGTCCAGGAGTGTTCTACTACTATACTACTTTACACTTACCTGCTTAGAGTCCTATGGATTGGATCTTTTTTTTATTATTGGTTTGAGTGTGATTTTATTTTTTTATTTTCCCTACCATGATTCATTAACTTTAGTTCAATCTTTAAGTAGTGAATGTAATGAAAACAAATGCAGAAACTTGCACCCCCACCAAGTGGCGTAATTAGAGTACTAAATTTAATGTTTTCATGATTTTGCTGTTTTGTTTAACGTTATAGGGTTTTTATCATACCGGGCAGGTCAACCACAAAACCGCTAAGCATTAGAGAAAGTAACTGGAAGCTCACACGTGTTCACAGCAGTAAAGAGCTCTGTAATAGCTATGCTTGTAACACACCACAGTATATAGCTTTATAATAGGTAACTGACTACAAAAATAAGATGAGGAAAAACTCCCAAACAACATGTACCATGTTTTCACATACTCTCATATATACCTTTAAGTATAATTTTGTGCTAAATGATAAATTTGTACTTTGTCCAAGAGAGCAAACATTAGTCATGATCTCAGAGAGGGATTGCTGGCATACACCTTTCTCCCTTGTCAATCACAAATACAATAATTGGTGTCTTTGATCTCATGCATTTGGAAAAGGTGGATAGTGCTTTGCTCTGAGTGTGTCGTGCCACCCCATGACACATCATGAGCAGCAGTTTAAAAAGACGCATGTCATGGAATAAGCATTCAAAACCTTCACCATTCTACATTGTCAGCTGTTTTTTTTTATTGTTTTACTTTTTAGCTGTATTTAGTAGACCAAAAAATATCTCATTAAGAACATGGTGCAGTTCCATTCAGTTGTATATTTATGTGGAAAATTCAAAATGTGAATATGTCTATTTCAAATCCAAAGGCTCCTGTCTGCAGTAAAAGAGTTTAATAGCAGAACACCATTTTACTCATACAATCCAGTATAATGCTTTTAGGCTGTGTGTTATTCAGGGCATTTTTTACTCATCCTTTCATATTCTTTGGTTTCTTTCTCACCTTTGGACTGTTCGTCTCTCTTTCTGGTTTCGCAAAGACAATCTACCTAGGAAGTCTTGCATGTCTGGCCTCTCTAGCTTTTATTCAGAATCTGTGAAAAAACTGCGTTCTTCCTATCGCAGTAAGTCATCTGTCATCATTCAACTATCGTTTTGCTTTCTTCTCTCGGTTTTCTCTGTGGTGGCTGCCTCTCATATTGGGCTAGTTTTTTTTTTTTTTTTGTTTGAGCCTTCATTTTAAGTGATTGTACAATTGCGTTACAAAGACATTTACCTGTCTAGTGTTAGTGCTTTAATACCTTTGTGATCAATAGGTCTCTGCGATGGCCATGACGGTTCTACTGCCTTAGACGACCGGTGCAAATCTCCTACATCAGGTAATTATCATTTATCTCTTTGTCAAATAGCTTTTCAAAACTGTTTATCATTTATTACTATTCCCCAAGCTTGTACAGGAATAATATATATATATTCTGGTGCTTGGTACATATAGTAGCTAATGTGCTGAACAGAACAGTTTATGGCTGATGGGTAAAAGCATGACCCGTCACTGGACAATGGCATATATTTATATGGAATATGTTGTAGGCTGCGTAAGCTCCGACTCCCCCTGCAATTCTGATGATGACACCAAACAAAATTTCTTTGAAAGGGGTATGGTATTGTCATTTTCACTGTCCTTACCCACATTTTGCACTTATAATTCTGTAGATGCACCAACTGACATGCTTTTAAACATTTTGCAGTGAAGTTGAAAAGCAGACTGTTATCAAAGACTTTTGCCAATGACTTTGGTACTGTATGAGATTTTTTTTGGTTTGTAACTTTCTTTTCACTAATGCACTGGTGCTTTAAGCTTGAACAGCTCATCAAAGTGACATTCGTTCTAAACAATTACTCCTGAGTGCAATTAGTAGGTCAATGAAGAAATTAAATAAAAGATTGCAGTGGATTACCTACAGACGTTGAAATTATTAATATTCATCTTGCATGAGAGTTTGATGACCGTCTACAGGTTGAAATTATTAATTCACACTGAAACACCTAATTATTCCTTTGTTGTAGCTGATTCTATTCAATCACGGATAGCTGGGTTCAAAACACTGATGCCTTTACTAACTGTTACGCTTCCTGTTTGTTTCTCTTGACTAACCTTGTTTAGCATTACAGGCTGTGTGATGCACTGCGATTGTAACACCACATGCATACAAGATTTATATAAAGCTCTGCGCACTTTCTCTACTGGAATCTTACAAATCAATGACACATTGAATTTCTTAAAGTCTAATGAGGCATCTGATGTTCTGCTTGAATGGTGCTGGTCCTCACGATAACTAACTACTTCATGCATGGTCTAATTACAGAATGTGACTAAATCTATTAGGAACAAATGTTAATCTCTTCAAGGTTACGGTTGAGTTTGTGGCCGGCTCAAATGGTTTGACTCTGCATTATAACCTGTTTCAATCAGTTTCTGAATCGCCTATTTTTCTGACGCTAAATGGAAGGAAGACTCAAAATTACTTTATTTTTTGGTTTCTCAACGTAACGGGAGTTCATAGACACCTACTTTTGTTGAGAACTATTATGTGTTTTTTTTCCAGCTAAGGTGTCATGGAAATTTAGCTTGGCTGCTGATCAGAAACAAGATGGTAAGCCAGAACTTTTGCTGTGTATGTGTGCGTCTTATATAAACATGTCATGTATTTGTTAAGGAAGCGATTGCATTCAAAAGGTGCATTAAAAGGTGTTGAGTGTGGGTGAATGAGGCTTAGTGTTCTGTGTGCCAGTCTGCGTGTGAGAGATCATCAATGTTGCTCTGTTGCTTCTTTGATTCTCTACACTATGTGTGAAAGGGACTATACGGCGGCAGTACTCTCTCCCTATTAAGAAACATGTATGTAATGAGAAGGAGGAAGTGTCCAGAAGAAAAGCAACATCTATTCACAGGACCTACTCTGTGCCTGATTCCTGTGAGTGGTCCTGATCTGGCCTTGCAGTGGATGACACGGGGTGACTGCCTGTACTAACTCTTTTCCTCCTCGGGCATCTGCTATATTGGCTTCAGATATGCTCACTAACTTGGGTTTGTTCTGTCTGGAAAATAAGTAATTTAGCTTTTTCCACATAAATCAAGCACAGCACTGAAAAAAATTCAGAAATTCAGGAAATATGAATGCCCTTTATACATGTTTTAGCGTTTAACAAAATATAATGTTACACTTCTTTTGTTATAAGGAATATTTTGTTAAAGGAAAAATCCACCAGTTTGCAGTTGTCTGACTTGCTCACATCTCAGGAAGAGAGAGAGAGAGAGCTATTAAAGGTTTTTTTTTTTTTTTACACTCACCGTTTTCTGACAATTTCCACCATCATAATAATGAGATGTCCATTATAAAGTTACTCCAAGATCCAGAATAAAAAAGTTATACCATATGGCCAATAGTATGTGGATACATGGCATCACACATGCATGTGCCCATTCCAATACTATGGGCATAGCCCATAACCGCCACTCTTTAAGGAAGGCTTTCCAATAAATTTTTGAATGTAGCTATGGGGATTTGTGCTTATTCAGCCACAAGAGCATTAGTGAGGCCAAGTAAGAGGCTTAGTGCCTTGTTTCAGTTCTTTCCAAAGGTTTTTATTAGGGTTAAAGTCAGAGCCACTTGAGTTCATCCACTATAACAACAAAATATGCAGGGTCTTTAGTTCCACTAAAGTGAATTCCAAATGATACAACACACAGACACAAATGTGTCTAGACTTTGGTGGCAACAGTTTGGGGAAAAGGCACATATGGGTGTGAGGGTCAGGTGTCCACGTACTTTTGGCCATCTAGTTGATATGACGCAGTTGTGCTGAGTTACAGCAGTGACTCACGTCAGCTTATTAGTGATCTGTGAGGTGACAAGCACAAAGGTGTTGATAGTAGTGTAAGCTGAAGCTTTGCAACCTTATCTGTTTGAGCAGAATGTACAGATGAGGAGGTGAAAGAGAGCAGGGCAGACTAAAGCATGGAAGCATCGCTGCATCGGTCTCTTTAGGTAGCGACGTAATTCCCAGTGGTGTCAGTGGGCAGTCAGACAGCACTATAAGAAACTGCTAGACAAACTGAAACAAGACTCAGACTTAAAAACAGAAGTCAGCAGGATTAAATCATACAGTAAATCCTTTGTGGCATTAACGATCACAAATTTACATATTTGATAACAATCCATTTCAAGGTGGATTTTTCCTTCAAGATTATGTAAAGCATACCATTGATGCTAATTCATTCCTAATTGCTTTGGTGAAACTAACCTTGGTCTGGTTTCTCAGAAGTGTTACAGTATATCATAGAAAGCAGGCTATTGCCACCTGTAAACTATAATTCTTTTCTGCGTAATTGAAATGCCCTTTGTGTCCAGTCTACAATGCTCGCCTTCCATAATCACTCTGGGGGTCGACCAGATCAACTGTGTCAGTGGGAGAAGTCAAAGTTATTTCAAATTTTGACTTAAGACAATGGTACAAGGAATAAATGCGTTTGTGTTTCCCAGGTGACCGAAATTACAGTGCAGACACTTTAGCCAGCTGGTACAGGCCACACCAGCAAAAAATTGTTTTATGAATACATGTAGAAGGTAGGAGAGTTATATGAATGGTGAAGTTTATGCTTCACTTTGCACAAACGAACCGGAAGAGCAGAGTTAGATTGAAACATCTCAGAAACTCTGTTATTGTGAATTGCCCTTCAAACACTGTTGGGAAACCAGGCCCCTGGTCTCTGTATATTCCAATTGACATTTAATGAAGTGATGTAACTAGGACTACTACTGAACCATTCTAGATTTTTGGATCATGAGAGGTCTGTTTGTGGTATTTTTTTATGTGCCTGTTTGTGTCAGACACACTGGCTGTACTGCACGCATGTGATGCAAATGTGAAAATCTTTTGTCACGATCATGTTGGGGCAAAAGTAATTGTGTGGTTTTTCCTTGTAATTTTGCTGAAATATTTAGCTGCCCCTTTAGTTTTGAAATGCTAATTAACTGACCAAGTGTTTCATGTGCAGTACATAACCAACGCAAAGAATGGTGTGATTTTCAGTAATTATTATTAATCCTCCTGATTTCTCAGGCAAATGCTCGAATGTATTAATTCTCCTATAAATTTACTGCAACTGCTGTTTTTTTTTTTTCTTCCTTCAGCTTCAGATTTTCGTGACGTTTCCCAAATCACATGTTTATATTAAACAGCCGTGTGTTCTCCTTCTGCCTTTCTCTTTTGTCATACCTAATTGATCATCACGCTGACAGATGCCAAGGACAACTCCTTTAGCCGCTCACGCAGCTCCAGCGTGACCAGTATTGAAAAAGAGTCACGTGAGGTCATCTCTTCTTTGCATTTTTGCGACTCCCTGTCAAGAAAAAGTGATGTGGCAGCATCTCCCAGCCTTTGGGTGGGCACCTCTGTGGGCTCTATGCTGGGTATCTCTTTTAATATGTCCTCCACCCCTGAACAAAGGCTGCAACAAACAGTAGGCGTCTCCTTCTGCGGTAAGGGGACTAAAACCACAACATATATTATTTATAGCAGCCTTAAGGCATGCCCAAGGTTTGACTATGTAATTTGTTTAAAATATTCAGAAAAATTCAGATTCTGTCTAAAGTATTGCAGTACTGAATTGCAAAGAGACAAAAAATGTTTTGTATGTGTGTCATGTCTGTGGTTTCCCCCAGGCTCAATAATTCGGTTGAAAGGAGGCATCTTACACATGGCATTGATGGACTCAAGTGGCTCTCTACAGCCTTCTGCCTCTGAGTGCTGGTATGACCTCAATGCCCCTGAGGAGGAGAGGGAAAAGACACGGCGGCGCCGGCCTGCCTCACCCTCTTCTTCTCAGGAGAACCAAGACACCCACTACGCTGTAGTCTGTTCTGAGAAACAGGCCAAAGTGGTGGCTCTGCCCTCGCAGAACTGTATCTTTGAACACAACATCACTGAGACCTCGTACGTACTGAGGGCCGACGTTGTGGTCATGCCTGCTGGAATCTGCATCGCCTGTTTTTGTGCCAACGGCCATATCATGACTCTGAGGTATGCATATGACTCTGCTGCTGCCTGCGATAACATTAAAACCTTTCCTTCTGTGCAATCATACTGCCACACACAATTTTTGAGCATTAACTGGCAAAATCTTGTAGGTTTTTTTTTTAGCTATACCCAGCCTCTTTTCTTTCTGTCAGTTTGCCCAGTCTGCGGCCGCTACTAGACGTAAACTATCTGCCTCTGACGGACATGCGGATAGCCCGAACATTCTGCTTCTCCAACCTGGGTCAGGCGCTTTATCTTACCTCCCCCACTGAGATCCAGAGAATCACCTACAGTCAGGAAACCTGCGACAACTTACAGGTCAAACATCCTTTCTCACTCATTGTGTGTTTGCAAGCCTGTCAGATTTATACACAACCCTTATTATGCGTGTAGCTTGTAGGCAAGATCAACAAACATAAGTTGTACGTGTGTTGATGTTTGCAGGAAATGCTAGGCGAGCTATTCACTCCAGTTGAGACACCGGAGGCTCCGAACAGAGGCTTTTTTAAAGGTCTTTTTGGAGGCGGAGCCCAATCCCTGGATAGAGAGGATCTCTGTGAGTATCAGCAGCACACTCTTGAATGCATCAATAACTTTAAAATATATACAAGTACCAAATGACTTGACTCATTCTACTGAAAAGGCACCAGTGGCCTGGGACCCAATACATAGCTGTTAAAATAAGATGTGGACAATTGGTGCAAGATTTGGTGAAATCGGAAATTGCAGTGGTGGCTTTGTGGTCTAAAAAAGAAACTAACCAAGTGAGGGTTAATGCTGTACGAAGCATTCTTTGAGAGTTACATATTTTAACATTTACAAACGCAACATTTAGCCATTTTGCAAACACTAATCGACTGAGAAAACTGTTAAAGGTACAGTTATACAAACCGGCTGGTGAATCTGCAAAGAATAATGACTAAGACTCATCAGTATTGAGAAGGACAATATTAAACCTTTGCAATTTTTTTTTCTCAAATAAGCTCAAATCCAAGCATTAATATGATTTTGAATGCATGTCTGAAGATGTCTTTGTTCTGTAACTCGACGGCTGGTGGATTTTTATATTCTCAATCAGAAATAAAACTGATAAAATCCTCCACAGTTATTATGTTTATTCTGTGTGTTGGGAAACACCCACATCTGATTATATAATGTTTCCATTTTTAAACATGAAACTGTTGCTGAAACTTAATCCCCAGCTCTTGCAGCAGCATCATGTCAGATCAATGGGCATTAGTTCCAAATATTCAGAACTATCCTTGTTTATCCTTGGTCTTGTGATCACAGTTGGAGAACTGGCAGCAGGGAAGGCCTCACGCAGCCTTGCCCAGCACATTCCAGGGCCAGGGAGCATGGAGGGCATGAAAGGCGCAGCATCAGGAGTCGTGGGCGAGTTGGCACGTGCCCGAATAGCTCTCGATGAAAGAGGGCAGAAGCTCGGTGAGCTGGAGGAGAGGACGGCAGCCATGATGTCCAGCGCAGACTCGTTTTCAAAGCATGCACATGATGTAAGTACATTGAATAAGAATATGACACCCAAATGATATAATGAAGTTTTGACCTTTGAGATTTTAATGATGATTTAAGGTGGGGGGCAAAAAAAAAAAAGCATACTTTTTATTCTGTCTTTCAGGTGATGTTGAAGTACAAGGATAAGAAGTGGTATCAGCTCTGATCGCCATGCAGAAAGTCAGGGGGATGTTTGTCTCGGGGCTGCACACCCACTCCACTCCCTCTCTTCCTCCTCTTCCTTTGTCTCTCAAATGTAATGGTTGTGTCTGTTGTTCTCGAGATCAACACCACATTGTTTTCTCAGTCCTCCAACACAGGCTGAGCAGAGGGACTAAACAGAGAGTGAGAAGGGAAGAACCAGGAAGGGGGAAAGGAATGCCAGCAAAAAAAAACCCTTCAATTTCTCTAGATATGGAATGTGAGAGGTTTGAGCACTCTTTCCTGTCACAAAGATGCTCTTTTCTGTTACAGGATAGAGGCCTCAACATGATTTCTGGCCATGTGACCTGCTCTCATAATCATTATCTGTGCTGTCATTTTGTCACTGCCATTCTAATCATAAAACCACAAAAAAACAAGGGAAAAAAAAAACAGAAAAAGATTGTGATTATTTCTATAAATGAATGGGGCCAGAATAGTTGAACACTGAGCACAAGTAAATGTTATGCCCATAGCATTGCCTGGTGTAATGCCCTCTGATTACAATGGATTTAAATAATAGCATGTCTAGTGACTTAGAAACCTAGCATTTTACAACTTTTTGTTTCTTTTCCTTTTCACATGGACAGAAGGCTAGATGAAGTATGATGAAGTGTCATTAATTCCATCTCTAAAAGGGCTGGTAATGTGCTGTAACAACCACATAGCATGTGATCATTTCGGCCAGATCACAAACTGGCCAGTCCAAAGTAGAATCATGCCGGTCTTTCATTTCTGTACTTTTTCATAAAGCACATCCTGTTTTACACTGATCAGATCCCTAGAATTCTATTAGAAGCTTTTGGTTAAGACACACAATATGTGCATCCAAACATATATTAGGGTAAATGAACTGAGCATGACCTAATCACCTGCTGAATATATGTAGTTTATGAGCGGTTGCATATCATACACTGGGGAACTATATCCTGGAGCATGTGTACTATTTTTGTGGCGAAACTTGATTAAGACTTGAAAAAAAAGTGCGAGGCATGACTTACAGTATGTGCCTTGTGATGACTGATGTAGTAGATTTTCCTCACTACCAGGCAGACACTCAAGAATGTTCTGTGGATACGTTGTAGAGTTTTGCTCCTCCTCCTGTTTCTCCCATGATGCTTCAGCTTCTTTGCTGCACCACTCCAAAGGAGACCCCCTTAGAGCAGCTCCGCAGTGATACTGCTGTACAGGCCTGGTTCCATTCAGCAGTCCTCAGGTAGAGGAACGATATATTTCTCTTCAAATCACCTCCATCCCCCCCAAAAGTTACTTAAATGCATGAGTTTCATCCAGCTCAGAGAACCGACTATAGCCATTTATGTGTTAGCTGCAGAGGAAGTGACCGAGCGCCACTAAGCAACTCCATGCTGTTGGTCAGCATTTCCCCAATCTGTACCTGAGAGGGGTTTCTCTTTTGCCTTTGCTTATCATGCAAATATGCTAACCTCGACCTATGTGTGTATCTGTGAGTCTTTGTGAGCATACATATATGCAGGAATATATGTGTGCTCACATATGGTTGTAGAAATGCCACAGCACCTGATTATTTGAAATTCTAAGTTGAAACTTTTGTGTTATGTACTTGAGTTTTTTCTTTCTTTCGGTTTGTGAGGTGCAAGAAATTGCTGCTACTTGTTTATTTAGGAGCATATTTTTTGGTTCTCTATTTACCAGTTAAGGATGCCGCTTCTCCATTCTTTTTTTTTTTCTTTCCCAAATTGCTGCCAAATGTTGTAAATAGTTGGACATTTGAAGACAAATTTGAGAGTGCTAGCACAAAGCAACTAGGGATGGTCGCCATGTTCTTGTCTGACACCAAAGAGTTGTTTATCTAGTATCTGATCGTCCAAACTCAGAGGGTCTGACCTGCTGGGATGCTTGTTGTAGAGATAATGAGAGAATGGTGTCATGACCTCCCTAGAAATACAGTGAGCTGCTCCGTTGCTTGCCATGACCTTTGTGTAAATACCTACCAAAATGGCGAATTTTCAGCGTTGAGCGAACTGAAAATGAATTACGCTACTGTGCTTCATAATCTTTTTGTTTTATATGCGGTTGTGTGGTTTTGCACTATATGTTTTGTATTATAATGACATGAATGTCATTTTATTGATATTTTTGTAGTTTGTATTGTAACTATTTTTTGACATTTGTTTCTTTTAGAAGGACCAAAACATGAGTAAGCAAGATGCTGAGATGTGTTAATGGCAAGCTTCAAGGAGTGTCTTCTACTCTCAGATCTGTCTTCATTGTCAGTTTAATGATATGATATATTTATATATTTGGAAAATATATATATATATACTTTTAATTTCAGATATTTACAAATAAATACTTTTAGTATATTATTTAAAGAGAATGGTGCGTTTTAAGATAATTAGTTGTATATATTCTCCCTGAATATCAGATATCAGATTGAAACACGTGAAGGTGAGTGGCCAACTGCTTGTGGTTCTGTAGACGGAGGAGCTGCTTCAGCTCTGAAGCTCTGTGTGTCCGAGACTATAGGCCATTTCTGTATACTGTGTGTCCTTCAAGTTTTCTTGCACAAAAAAGGCAGCATGATACTTAGTGTTTACAAATTTGAAACATTCATAATGTATACCCTTTACAGACTATGTCTAATTTCTGAATCATGTTTAACAAGTACAGATCCCATGTATCTTTTGTTTCTCAGTCAGGCATGGAGGAACATATTTAACGTGTGTTGTTACATTTTGAATTGTTCAGCGTGAGCATACTTCGCCAATACAGTACTCCTTAAAACCCATGCTCTTCTGTTTTCTGGGGAGAGGGTCTGTTTTCTTAATTGCCATGTTTGAAAGTTTCTGTGGGGTGCAGTTTTCCTCATAATAGCAAAGTTATTGTACAGTTTTATTAAGCAAAATTTCACATGGATGTTTGTCTTAATATGCTGCCACCTACAGTCTAGGAAATATGTTGATTATACATAACTGTGGATTGGAAAATAAATGTAAATCAAACAATTGTTGATTCTTTTGTCTTCATGTGTATTTCTGTGAAACAGATTTTTTTTACAGGTGTTTGCCAACAGGGTGCCATCATTTTCCCCACTGTTTATAACAGTATAGTGGTACCATAATCTGGATGTTCACATTTTAAATTCTAAATAATTCAGACAAGAAAAAAATCTATAAAACAATAATCAAACTGACTATTACCTCAGCTTTACACATGACCTGTACAAATGTACACATTCAAAGATGCTAAAAAACATTTTTAGTTTCTTGTGTGGCCATGGTACAACAATAACTTAGCATGGGTTTTCAACATCAAACATGATTTTTAAGAAAAGCCAATATAGCAACTAATACTTTTTTAGCCTCATTTTGATACTGTATGTATATTGTTTTTCAGTTATTCATCCTTCTAATAAAAGCCTGCATAGTTTCATTGACATTTGAAATTGATTTTGGAATCAACATCAACATTTAAAATTGATGGATTTTGGAAATGAGGCAATGAAAATTGGTAAACAAAGAGCTCAGCTGGGCAGTTAGCATTTTTAGAACCTCTGGCAAATGTGAATTGCAGATGCAAAGGAAACCTGGGCCATAATCCGTTTAAGAGATCAATCCTATACAAGGCACTTTAAACTGCATCTTTCCAGCTCAGCTATTTGTAGGTCTAATTTAAGCTAAATTAATAAATGACATCCTATAAAGAGCCATTTGATGTAAATGTATATCATTATCTAATGTTTATTTTTTAGCTTTGGTAGAGATATCTGTACATGATACCTGTAGGGACATCAACATATTTTCTTGAATCACTCTTGATTTCTCATTTTCTGTTTCTCAGAAAACATTTACTTTTTGTGCCTGAGGTCCAGTAGTTGTGAGCCCACATGGTGGCAGGTGATGCTCTTATCACAGTCAAGAATCCACATCACATCTATGTTACTTGTATGGGGTGAAAAAAAAATGTTAAAGTAGCTATCACCCAACAGCTCTGGAAAAGCTCCTAATCATAGGTTAAAAACTGGTGTATCCCAAATATTGAGCCTAATCAACAAGACTCTGAAGACAGCCAGATGACCGCTTTGCTGCATAATACCCACGTTAATTAGCAAAGATATTTCCTGCCTGCTCTCCCTTCTTATTCAATACTTTCTCATTCTTGATTGAACTAAAGGCATGGGGGAACTGCCACTGACAGTCCAAAGCCCGAACCTTGGTGTAGGTTGTGTTTTGCTGTGGTCAAAAAAGCCCTTAAATCCACACCATCTGTGGAAAAAAGAGTGATTGGTTCTCATGAAGGGTTTTTTAGCGGCCAGTTAATTGGACAAAAATTTGATTTTTTTCTAGACTCCAGCCAAAATCTATTATTGGATGGATAACCTACTTTATCCATCCAATTTTAAACC
Source organism: Silurus aristotelis (assembly GCF_946808225.1). NCBI lineage: Eukaryota > Metazoa > Chordata > Actinopteri > Siluriformes > Siluridae > Silurus > Silurus aristotelis. The sequence continues at coordinate 21,838,397 of NC_139579.1, forward strand.
TATTTTAGCCATTGCCTTCCTTCTGTCCACTGGCGCAACAGCACTGTTTCCTGAGCTGTCAAAAAAAAAAAAAAAAAAAAAGGATTCCTCCATAGCAGCGCTCATTATTTATTCATGGGAACAGTCAGCTCCTAGAACATCTCAATGTGTCACCATTGGCTTCACCGCTAGATGGCTGTCACTCACCATTTATGAGTGTGAATGTTCTGCCTATAATTAGCAGCCTCCACAAGCCTCTATCTCCAACTGGACAGCTTTCAGACCTCATAAAAGCTTGGCAAACTACATCAGCTCCCATGTGGGTGGTCAAAACAATAACTAGAGACTACAAAATTCCATATGCCCTATTTTATTCGCACATCTATCATTTTTAAAGGAGGATCGTTTACTTGCTCCAGAAAAAGTTAATATTGAGAAATATTCCCAGATCAGTCAGCAGCATTATACCTGTATTTCTTTGCTAACAAGAAGAGTAATTTACTACATCACATATTGTATCTCAGTGTTGAACAGACACAAATACAATTTAATTTTTAAATACAATTCAATTGTAATACTTACCAATGTTTAACAGTTTAACATCCAGAAAGAATCTGAGAATTGTAATTCCTTTGTTCTGACATTTCTTGAGCCCACATACATTTTTTGTGTGCAAAGGCAGAATTAGCCTTGTTAAGATTAGAGGGGTTCAAAATTATGGCATACTTGTTTATAGGTAACTGGTTAGTTGTAGTTCATTTCAGGGCTTGGCCTTTCAGAGTATATCAGATGAAACGCAATTTCACTCCTTCTCAAGATGCATTCATGGGAATAGAGTTGAATACTATTTCAACATGCACATCAATAATAGGAGAATATTCTGTCTCTCAAAAGCTGCTACTAAGAGCAAAACATTATGAAGTGGATTTTGTTGCTTTAACTTGGTTCTAATCACAACTTGTAAAAACTCCATATGGGGAGCTCACCCATGATTCATCCTGTATGTATTTCCCCCACTTTGCCTGTTTCTTGCAGGATCGGCTCTAGAGCCAACATACTGTAACAGGAATTAGGAAGAAATTATTATTGAGGACAAATGAATGAATACTTGCATATACTGTACTTGAATTTACTTATTATTTTACTTGATAATGTATTACATTATAATCAGAAACAGGGTACATGAATAGAACATCTACTGTCTGCATGATAAAAATGAAGCTTTCCTAATTAAACTAGCAGAATATTCATATAATTATTCTAAAGTATACCAAATGGCTACTCTCAAACCTGGCCAACCTGTAAACAGCTAAAACAACAGCCTACTACAGCGGTGGTGAAATTGGCTATTTGCACATAATAATGTTGCAAATCTTACCAATTTTACCAGCTTGTAATGCTGGTCTGTTGTGCAGTGACTGGTCAAAGAAACCTGGATTTTAGGGTAGTTGTCTTGCAACCTGCATAAAAAAATAAATAATTTTTGAAGCTTGGATTGTTTGTTCATGCCATTCAGGAACTGCTGCTGAGAAATAAATGATTAAGCATCAAAACATCAAATGCATCAAATGCAAAAGGATATACATATACAAAGTTATCTCACACTGCTCTGGTACAGTAGACAATCCAAATGTATTTGTCACAGCAGATGAAAACACCCATAAAAGTGAAATATGTTTAAAATTATAACAAATAAATTCCAGGTTCCCAAATGCTGCAAAGTAAGTCTACTTCCGTGTGCAGTTGTCTTATTATTATTATTATTATTATTATTATTATTATTATTATTATTATTATTATTAATTGTATTAATTTAATTAATTAATTAATTAATGTATGTATGTATGTATGTATGTATGTGTGTATTATTATTATTATTATTATTATTATTATTATTATTATTATTATTTTATTTTATTTTTATTTTTATTTATTTATTTTTTTTTTGCAAATCCATATGATTTACATGGACAAATCTCTTGTTAGTGTGAAAGCAGGCTGAGAGAATAATTAACAACTACTTTCCAGCAATCATGTGAGAATATTACACCTCTACCTCATTTTGGTTACAAATATTACTTGATGATGCTGAACCAGATGGCAGATGATACAACGTGTATCATTAAGACAAGGCACTGCAGAAACCCTTGAGAAGCTGGTAGATCATCAAATGACAGATTAGACGACCGATGACAGGGTGATGTGATAATGTCCCAACACATGTCCTAATGTGTTTTATGTCTTTTATATCCCAGGAAATTACCACGTTTTTTTTTCAATGATTAGAAATTAAAGAATTGCACTATTTCTTTGTTTAAAATTAGGTCAGATTTGTGTAAAACTAGTAATTAACACTAACAACATGACCAACATGACTGGTCTTAGCATTCATTCAGGTAAATTATTTGGATTTACAAAAAATATATTAATAAAGACACCTGTACACCAAAGTAGCGCTGTTTTACTTTGCAGCAGTTTTTAATAAACAGCTTGGACTAGGTATTATGATTCTGAACGTATTTCACTTTCTCGGGTGTTATCATCAATAAACTTGGATTTTGCTAATATCGCGCTAAAAATCATTATAGCATATTAAATAAATAGCATATCATAATTAAATAGCATATTACTGTATACATATTATATGATTTCATTATTTATTTAATTATTGCTAAATAATAATAACTCCAGGCGCCATAATACAGAATCAGTGCGAGCTTCAAACCGATTAGAGTTGCGTTTCCTCAAGTGGCCTGTAAGAGTCGCTGTGGAGTGAAGGAAAAACAGGCACACATGCAGCCTGGCTGCGTGTAAACCGCACGCACAGTGAGAGAGGCCGATCAGCAGACACACGGACGCGGCGAGGCAGGTACAGACCTACTTTCCGTGTGTTTGTGTGTTAGGGATCCGCGTGAAGAGCTGCTAGGTTTCTTTCCCTTCGTATTATAAAACTGCGTAAAGACTTGCAGCGATGTCGATGAAACTAGGTCTCGGTGGGTAATTGGGTGCAAGATCGGAGATTCATTGACACTTTGTTGGAAACGCAAGTGAGAGTTTAGCGAATTGAAATCTTAATCCATGGAGAAGATCCGCAGATCGGGTTCAGCGTGAAATGCATGCAGCGCTTTCAACTTTACCTGCAGTGTTACATTTTTTGCCAAGTTTGTAGATAAAAACTTCCGATTGAAGCATCCTCGATTTACAATGTAGCCTCGTTGTGTGCAGTTCATCCGCTTGGCATGATCCAGAGACGCAACACACCGCCAGTGTTTCTGTTCTGGAAACGCACACTTTCTATCCACTTCTCACAAAGGACGAGGAGGATCATGCACGCACTGCAGCTCCTCTAACTGGACTTCTTGATTTCCCCCCCTCCTCGTTGTTTTTGGAGAAAGTACTAAGAATGATGAGCAGCGGTCCTACTATAGTTTACGAGTGGTTGAAAACCCTGCAGCTCACCCAGTATGTCGAGTCTTTTGTGGATAACGGCTACGACGACCTGGAGGTGTGTAAGCAGATTGGAGATCCTGACCTGGACGCCATCGGTGTGTTTCCTCCGCATCACAGGCTCAAAGTTCTCCGAGCAGTGCAGAGACTGAGAGAGGAGGACAAGAAGCTGGCCCCGGGTCTTTACTTTACCTTGGAGCCACTTCCAGATGTCTCCAATGTCTATGACAGCAAAGCCACTGGGTCCCATTGGGAAAGAGAAAGACTTGAGCTGTCCAATAACAACAATCTACTGCTCGGAGGCCCTGAAGATCCAATGTCTTTCCCGAAACTCAAGCTCAAGATCCTGATCCGAGATAAGCTGATCAAGGATGGGATAGATCTGAGTAAGCCCCCTTACTCCATTAAGGTGTGTATAAGCTTGCACCTAATTGATATCAATCCTACAATTTTTTAAATATATAATTCTCAAGCAGCTTCCATCTACTGCACTTCATGACCTTTCTAACACTCTATAACAGTGGCTTTGAGTTGTGCTTTTTTTGTGTAAAACTTCAAAAACCAGCACCACTTTATGACAATTATACAGTTGGACATGATTTCAGCTCAACCCGTTTACCGAGCTTCACATACTTTCATCAGAGTCCACAGTGGAACATAATGCGCATGGGGCTGTTTTGGGCCGTATTTCCCTGTTTCTCATTTCCAAACATTCCTTCATGTACCACGTACCAGTGTTCCCAATTGCTTGGTGTAGTTGTGTCTGGAGCTGCACGAAAGCAAAAACATGGTCTCTGATAACTGGTTTTGGAAAGCATTGTTTTATAGTAATCATACACTGCTACACCGTAAGGAGACACAAATACAAATGTTGTAGTGATAGGCTTTAGATATCAGACTGTCTAAATGTATCATTTGTTAGTAGAGTCTGCAGTGTTGGGAGGTGTTATGTCTGAAATCAATAACCCAGAGGACATAGACAATCTATTATGCACATTTAATACTGATATATTAGAGACACAGCAAATGTGTTAACTTAATAAAATGGTTATATTAATTATTTTGTTTATATCTGGTGATTTAGTCAGCAGTCTTAATATATTCAACCAGGAAACAATGACTCATGTGGGCAAACTGCTCCACAAATGTATTGAAATGCATATATTTTGTAGTATTTTATATTATGGTGCCTGAAGGGGTTTGGTGCTTTTACACGAATCTTATTAGAATTAGATAAAGTTTGATCAGGTATAGGCAGATAGGCACGTTATTGCTCTTGTAACATACAGAGTAAGCTCTTTTAAACAATTTGGTAGTCCGTGAGCTATATAAACCATTGCTCCTGAAACCTGTAGCAGCGTGGGACCTCACTGAGAGCTTGTCATGCTACAAAACGGAGCTTTCAATGGACTCGTCCTTTGCTTTTGTTCCCAGGCCGGGCTTAGCTTCTGCTTTGCGTCTTATCAGCACATTTATCAGAGTGGCTGGTCTCTAGTGACAGATGGCTGTAAATGGCTTTATTGGGGTTTGAGCATTACCCCAGAGAGCCATTTAAACTTCACATTGAATGCCAAAGGCATGCCAATCTCACCAGTCCTCTTTATATGTCACCTTCTGGCTGTGTTTGCAGTGTGCTTTTTTGCTTTTTTAAATGTTCTCCGATTTTGGTTGTGTTTGTTTTTGAATACATCACAAAAAGCTACCACAGAGTTGTCTTATCTGGAGCTGTTGCTGAAATTAGTTGACAGATGAGTGTATTTAGTAGGTTGAAACAGCAGAATAAGGAGGACTTCCAGCTGTTATTATGTGTTTTTGGATTGAGTTTGGCAGTGGGAATTAAACTTGTTCTATGCTTTTGTCTGTATTCTTTTGTCTTTTTTGGGGACAGTAGGAAACTGATCTTGTTGTTATGTTTGACTATTATCTCCTCAGCTATGTTTGTATTGTTCGTCATTAAAAACTTCAAAGTTTGTCAAAGTTTAGCAGTTGTTTGTTTTTCTTACCAGCATGTAACAGGGAGATTCAGCTCTCCCTTAATCAGAAAAACATGGCTTTAATTGAGGAGAAGCCAAATACATATAATACCTTTCACACACTATTAACATTTTGTCATGGATTTGATTAAAGCCATGCCCAGACATTATTGTAAGTTGTTTTGTTTTTTTTGTTTTTTTGTTCCATACAATGTCAGCTCTGTGTCTGTCAGCATTTTAAGACTCATGTTGAACTTTTCTTGGGATTCACCCACATACTGGGTCTGCTCAGTTTTAAGACCAGGATGTAAGAGCAAGAGAAACAGATGCTTAATCAAATGTTTAGATATATTATTTAGAGTTTGTAGGACTGTGAGCATTTTAAAAGTGTGGGCTGTACTGCTGCTTTATGTTGGTTTATTACGTGGTATATGTGACCTGGTTAAAATGTTTTATGGTAAAGCAATATAGGAAGTAATATCTGTTAACAGAATATTCTGTCTTTATAACCTCTCATAACATCTTATGCTTTGTGTCCATCCAATCGAGATTCTCAATATCCTGATATCTTAGGAACGACTGGTTGAACGTCTGTAGGATTGATGTGAAATTATAATTGGAACCAACAGATGGACTGATTCGATTTTGGAATTGAGCCAAACGTGATCAAGGCCACAGCAAATGTCTGAAATTGTTTTTCTTCAAGCTTTTTTCTTGCTTGAAGCATATTTTAAGGGTATTTCAGGCACAGAAATTTGTAACCAGATGGACTAGTCCCCGTCGACACCGACAGCTTTGAGCTCTACTAGTTATTTATAGCAGAAAACAACTACATGGTGCTTATGTTTCATTTTAGGCATAAAAAGAGATGTATTTAGGTCATGCATAAATTGTGTGTATATATATATATATATATATATATATATATATATATATATATATATTTAGGATGAAGCGTAACTGTATGCAATAGTGATGGTATTCTCTATCTAGTCGCAGCCACAGAGTATAAATTCAGTTATGCTAGTAATATTGAGTATTGAACACTCTAACAGCTTTTCTCTGTCAGTTAGGCTTTAAATGTCCCTCTGTTTATTCTCACTCGCCCGAATAATAATGTGTTTGTTTTATGTGTGTGCTGTGGGTTCCTGTTTAGCGTGTTCAGTAAACAGTGATTTTGGAGCCTCCCGCTATAAAGCGACTGACTGCACTATAGTTTGTACTGTAGCAATGCTTTTACATTACATTACTTTACAACTGATTTTTTGTTTTCGTTGGTATGTAAATGGTTGAGCTCCTTCTGTTTCTTCTCGCTTAACTACTGCACATCATTGTTCTAAACAATACCTTACAGATTTGTGTGTTGTGAAGTGATATGGAAAAAAAATCCAAGAGGCTCCTTTGTAAATTCCAGACTCTTCCTGCTGACAGAGTGCAGGCTCACTTCAGACTAGTTTCACAATTTGCAAAAGTGCCGGAAAAATTACACTTTATGACCCATGTCTGACCTTTTATTTGATTTGAAACAAGGGATTTCATTTGTATTAGTCTGGAACACTTCATAATTTGAGTTAGTCAGGCTTAGGCACAGTAATGGGAGCAGACTATTTTAGAAAATGGTTTACATGGATTAGTGACAGGATAAACCACTAACATTTTGATCTAGCATGATGCCTTGAATGCCATTAAATCTGATCGAATTTGTTCTCTCTGTCGCTTGGGCCAACAGCGCAGTGATAAAGATGAAGAATAGATTAATAATCTGCATTCGTGCACTTATGTGATTAGTCAATAAATTATGCAGAATCAGAGACCTATTCTGTTTTTCTACCATCCACCTCAAGGTTTGATGTCTTGTTCTTTTTGAGATTTGTGTCAGCGTGGATATTTGAGTTACCAAAAACTTCCTGTCAGTGCAAACCACAGGACCATTCTCCTCTGACCTCTGTCATGAGTAAGACTTTTTCACCCACAGAACGGACACTTACTGGATGGGTTTATGCCACTAGAAAGTGAAGGCATTATATTTTAAGGTTTGCTTTTCAGCCCAAAATTATTTTTTAGCATTTGTCAAGAATATGTGGTTGAATGTTTGTCGGATTTCTATTGAATTATCAATATATACTTCTATATATACACAGCCTACAATTATTGATTGGTCCAAACAGGTTCGAGTTTACAGTAAAAACAAATGTCTGAAATAGCACAGAGATGTTATTCACATCATGTCAAGGAACTTGAGGCCCATGTTTTGTGAATGCCTGCATGTTTGTATGATTTATATGGAATTATATTACTGTAACCGGCAGCTGAACTAGTTAGATTTTGGAATGGGTCCCAACCGGGTCATGGTCACAGCAAGATCATATTTGGAATAGTTCTTTTTTTAATACCATTATTCCTGTTTGAAGTATATTTTATGTGTATTTGAGACATTAACATTAAAGTAACAAGAAGGACTAGACTTGAACACAATAGCATCAAGTTGTTTAATTTTCATACCTTTCTGTTGTGTGTAAAAATCCCAGGTGGTCATAAGTTTGGGAAATACTCGACCGACCCTGTCTGTTACCAAAATTAATACTGTGGTTTAAGTCCCTGAGATCACATTTAGCACTCATTCTTTTGTTTGATAGCTTTGTTTTATACATTGTGCTGCTGCCACATGATTGACTGATTTGTATAATTGTGTGACTGTTCAGGTGTACAAGTATTCCATGTAAAGGAGCCAGTTGGTGTGTATGAAGTCTTTAAAAAATTTCTTTTACGTTTTTTTAGAACAGGTAATGCCTTGGCATGCATGTGAATGGTGCAATAAAGTCAATCTTATCTTCATGTCTGTGACTAAAAAACAGAACGTATGAGTAGACGTCTTTCTATAATGTGATCTTGGTTGATTGAGGGGAAATGTAGGGAAACCATGCAGTTAAAGAAATTAAAATGTGTGAAACTATGCACACATTGGGCTAAAATCTCTTGGGATAATCTAAGAATTTGAACTATGGGTCAGTGTGTGCAGCTGGATCTATGCTAATGCTGAAATAAGTGCCTTTGCTGCAACACAAAAGTTGTCCATTATTTGTGTTATTGCAGCAGCATTTCTTCAAAATAACTTTTTTTACTGCCATGATGTTCAGCATAAACAAGATGAACACTTTCAACATTGATGTGCTAGTTTATATAAGTGACACATTTGCCGTCTCTTGTTTATCTATACATCACCATTTTTCTTTGTCAATGATTCCTCAAAAATGATTTTAATTCTTTTTTATTAATTTATTTAATTAAACCTGTCCTGTGACTATGAGCTTTAACACCCAGATATCTAAATTTCAAGCATTGTGCAATTACCGTCTCTTGTACAATTTTAAAATGGCAAACACTTCACATGGGTGCAGTTAATTTGAATTTTCAGTTTAACAGTCATGCAAATGCAGATGTCCACAGTCTGTTTTTGCATAATTGCCAAATAGAGTTTTTGGTCACAACTACCAGCTGGAAAACACTGATAAAAGTGACCTGAAATTGTGTAAAGAATTATAGAAACTGTTTGTTTTGTGGGTCTGTACTGTGATCGGTCTGTAAAATGTGACATCCAGAGAATTGATACAATAAAAATTAATGTAGTGTTTTATTTATTGTTGGCATTGTGATCACGTTGCCATAAATGTGACCTTTAATTGGAGGATTATATTTTGTATATAAACAACCCTGAGAGGGTCTAAATATATAATTAGTACCTCATATCACTTTTTGGCTGTTTGTCCACTGTTTTTATTTTGTGGTGGTGTTATATGCTGCTATGTTTTGTGTCATCTGTGTTTAATTACACTCTCCTTGGGTGGTTAATAGTTGTTGGTAACTGTAGCTGTACAGTTCTGTATAATACTCTTATTGGTTTCTCTAGAAAGGCCTTTAGGGTGCTAGTTTATTTCTGTATCTTCAGTGTATCCTTCCAGGTCTCAGTAATTATGCAAGATAATCAGTTTAGTTAATTAAAATCTTTTAAATACTATTACATTATGAAACTGGGGTAGTCACATGTTGTGTGGTGTGGAAATAGTTTGCGTGTGTTTGTGTAGACAGGATTTTAAATCTCATTTCTCATAATTCAAATGCTTCAGACAGCCAAAAACCAGCTGTCAAGGCAACTGTTTGTGTTCTTGGTGAATGAGTGAAAATGGTTTTAAACACTCTGAGGAATACTGGACCTGAGTGTTTAACTATAGAGCTCAGATAATCTCCCCACACTGACTAACGAGGGCGATGGTGTTTTCAATGTAGCATCTGCAACAGCTTGTGTTGCTAAAAAAAAAAACAAGATCAGCAGAAAGTGAGTGTATAGGACAATGGTGTACATTCAGTGTGCTATTTAAGACCATTTTGTTTTGACCTTTGAAAAATGATCTCTTGTACACTGTTATTTGTGGGATAACACAGCTTTTCCCCGTTGCACCAAAGTACTATGAGAGAAGAGTGTGAACACCAGTAATTATCTCCTTAGTACTGACAGGGCTCTCCATCATGAAGTAAACATCGAGTCCACATTGGCTGACTGCCATACAGGCCAGCTTTAGGACGTGGCCCAGATCAGCCAGCGCAGACTCATCCCTTGAGGAATGCACTGTACAGCTCAGCTCATGCCAAATCCGGTCATAATGCTGAGGCTTGCTGTTCACTGCAGCTATTTACACTAACCAGTTCTTGGACTCACTCTCTTTCTGCTCTTGGGTTCTAACAAGCTATGCACATAGAGAAACCTGTTGAATTTTTATTACATAGAAGTCGTTTCTATAACGGATAGTCGGTCCAATGAGGATTTGGTGCTAATGGGTTTTTCTTCCTTTTCTGCACTGTAACACTAATGAACTGTTAATTATGGGCTATGGGTATAGTAGAAGTAGGATAGAAGTAGGATATAAAGGAATGACAACTTGATAATTAACTTTTGCAGGCTTGCTTACAACTCTGTATTATATTTTATTCGCTGCTTCTTTTTCTGTTTTCTTAACGTTATAACGTATTTCTTTGGACATGACCAGAGGCTCTGTTTTTTATTATTCTCTTTGTAGGAAACTGTATGCTTTGGCCCAGATTTTAAACATTGATTGCACAACTTTATGTAGAACTGACAATTTTCCCAAAGTAATACAATATGAATGTTGCATGTTTGGAAGCTCCTCTTTTTCTCTAGCCAGTGTGATTCTTGCACTTGACATTAGACACATGAGACACTGTGCGCTTTCAGTGGAGATGACAAGCCAGCACAATACCCAAAATGTGCTTTTCCGCTGAATTCACATGTAAATATTTGCCTTTGTCACATTGAGGCAAGGCTCTCTGGGGAAGTGTCTTGTCATACAAAACCCCTGATGTGACAAATTCCTGCTGCTACCGCCAAAACAATAGGCAATACTGTCATCTGCACAGTACCAGGCGCCTTTCTGAAGATTTGCAGCCTGCGCCTCTCCACCACTGCCGTCAGGATGAGCCGCGGCCGCAGGCGGCTTCAAGCAGTGGGGGCTCAAGAAAAAGCTCTAAAGGCTTTGCACAGCCTCAGCACCTCAAAGACAGCAGCTGCCTCTGTGTGGCAAGACTGAAAGCTCTTTTCATTCAGTTTCTTTAATGCCAGGATCAGCTTTCAGCAAAGCATTTTGTGCTGCACTAAAGTAAAACTTTTTTGCTCAGATTGCTTTCCAGATGTTTGACACTTTTGTGTCAGATCGCTTTATGATGGCAGCCACCTTTGATAAACACAAAGTCATTAGCACCACTGATTTATGATGGTTTCCTCCATTTGATCCGGAGGAGACACTTGAGTGTAATCGTAAAGCGAGTGGGAGTGGGAGTTTTCTTTAATGGATTAACCTTGCACCCGTGCGAAGGACATGGCTATAGACAGTTGATGTACGTTGCTCTGATTTACTTGCAACTGGTTTCATATACATTTGCATGAAAAACACAGTAAATTTTCTCTTAAATGCTCTTCTCTTACACATATCCAAACCTCAAGGCTAGCTTGAATCGGTCAGCTGCACCCAGATCTGTGTGTTCTGTTGTGTGTGTGCATTTGTGTTAATAGGGGTGGGAAGGGGGTGGTGCTTCTCTCACTCATCTTACCCACCTCGCCAGCTAAAATCTGCTGGTTAGACCATGTATCCATGACAACACAAATGCCTGAATCTGTCTGTATTATTGAGCCTGGGGGTTGGCAGAATGGGCTGCTGTTCTGCCATACTCACTTTGACTGCAGATGCTGGGATTGTGGATTTACGAGGAGTCCGCAGTCCAGGATCCCTTTGTATTTCATTGTTTCTACACTGTTACAGTCACTGCATTGTCAATTGTTTTTGGCAGTGTAAGATTTAAACCTTTCAAATATTCATAAAAAGCAGCTTTATTTAACCACCTCCTCTAATCAGCTTCTCCCCCTCATATCTGTCTGGCAGGCACACTGTCCTGTCTCACACCTCCACAGTACTGTAGCCCTTAAATCAGCCACCTGGCCTCTTTAGTGTTGCATGTCCCCACACCCCCAGCACAGAATAATGTCCACACCTCTCCACTCCTTCCCACTAAAAGAGAAGCCTCATTCTCACATCCTGATGTGATTTACTTGGCTACTGTCCATTTGTGATTCTGATGTCTGTTTTGTCATGTGAAGCATGGAAGTGTTGAATTGTACCTTCAGTTCCAGTAAATTAAAGAAAATATGTGGTATTGTCTCAAGAAGTATTTTGTTCCTGTTCTAAAATAACTGTATTTGAAATGTGTAAAAATATTTGTAAAATGTTTTAAGTTGTAAAATGCTCATGTAAAAGAATATAAAAGTCGTATCTTAGACAGGAGAAAGGAGCTTGACTAACCCTAACCCTGATTGTTAGGGCTCTTTTTCAGCAAGTAAGAGGGGTGGTTTAGGGAGACAGGGATTTGGTGATATTTACACTGCTCCATCCATTAATTGAAAAGGCCAAAGAGAGCTTTAGGGCTTAGAACCGGCTGTCTGAAGACTAAGTTGAGCATCTGTGCCATGCAAAAGATTAATCTGGACATCAGAGCCTCAGAGCATGGT
>NC_139579.1:21855867-21903367 GCF_946808225.1 Silurus aristotelis
AATCGCACTGAAATGGCTGTGCTTCACAATAAACTTAGAGAGCTCTCCAGAAACAGTCGATTTCTGCTGTTTACAACCTGTTCTTACTCACTGTTCATGCATGTCATTCTTCTCTCATCCCCACCCACCCACACACACACACACACCCACCCACACACACACCCAACCACACACACACACACACACACACAGGCACATATACATTTTTAACAATTCATAACACTTCATTTTACATTTACTCCTAATCTTTAATCCCAGTGAGCATGAAAAATATATATATTATATATTATATATATATATATATATATATATATATATATATATATATATATATATATATATATATATATATATATATATATATATAATAATCTTGCAAGATTTTTCTTTTTACTCCATAGCCAGGACATTTTGTTCTTGACACTTCACAAAAGCACAGTGAAGTACATGGAAGTGCAAAAAGCTGATCATGCATTAAGCTGTTTGGCCAAATCTCTTGTTTAGGAAGTTATTGTGTTGTAAATGCAGATAGAAAGTTATTTTGCTCTCGATTTCTAATTAATAAAATTACAGCTCAAATCACAGTTCTTTATATGGAACACTGTGATAGCAGGTTTTAAATAGCTAGTGTGCTAAATCCTCACGTGACTCAAACAGGAACAGTATTTCAGAGACACAGTATATGAGCAAAGGATAAATAAAAACGTTGAGATATCTGTAATAAGGACCATGTTCGTTCGAGTGATACTTGTTTTAGTCTTCATCTCAGGTTAGATGCAGTGGAGGTGACACGTGGTTTTCTTAAGCCACTGAGCTTTGGTGCTTCTTGACTCCACAGGTCATGTGATGGATGCTTGTCGTGCGTTGCTAATGCAGGGTGACAGTTGGGAAAAGAGAGAAGGTCTCAAATGTAATATGACACTGGTGTAGGAATCCATGCAGCTTAAACCTTAGATTCTGCACATCTGCTTGATGGTCTGGCCGTTTTTGAAGACACAGGATGATGGTTATCTTTATTTAACGGCTTTGCTGAATTAAGTGTGTAGTAGGAACTCAGTATTGTTGTGTGTTGTATTTAAAGGTGTTGTCAGTGCTTTAAGTGGACATTAGCAGGAGGTAGCAACTCGAGTCAACACACAAACAGTACAAGTACACAAAACCACACCTTCAAAATAAATGCCTAGAATAGAAGTTGAGGATGTAGAGACTTCTGAATTGACAGGCCACCTTGTATTGACTTTTTCCACTGTTGATGCTCTTGTTTTGAGTGCTAGAGACACATCGTTAAGTTTTACAACGAAGACAAAATTAATAATTGTTTAAATAGTAGTATACAAAAGATGTAACATGCAATTATAAATTTGCTGTTTGTACTGCATGCTCTACACAAGCTGTCTCTTATTGCCCTTTTTCATAAAACCAAGTGTTCAATATAGCTGCATGTACAGATCCTTTCCAAAGGCAGTTGCAAAACATGAGTGAAAAAATAGCAGTATGCAAGAGTTTGGGGTGTTTGGGCTTCAAATAAAATAGAATGGATTTTGACTCCAAAAATGGTCTTCAAAATAAATATCATGCTTGCATTCAAGCACCGAATTTCATATGACTAGTTACATGACACCCCTGCTTATAGAAAACAGTAATCAACAGCTAACAGAGGTGCATTCCTTGCTGTTGTTCGGCATTACTACGATATCGAGTGTTTGCCCATTGGTTTGTGGGGAACCGAGGCTGATGTATTAGGAGCTCAGGTTTGCCCTGGTGCAGTATAAGATTAATTTAATTCACCCCAACTCTGCCATATGTGATTGCTTAGAGGTGAAAACAGTTCATTAGTACTGATTGTTGTGCTTGCTGGAGCAGCTGGTGTCTATTCTGTTCCTGCACTCCATCTACTGCCAACTCCATTTTCCCTCTTTCGCAGGCCATATACTAAATTGGTTACGTTTACATAGAAGCTAGTGCACACTGTAATGTTGACCAGGATTTACAGTCTGTGGTCAGCAGTGTATAAAAGGGATGTCTGGATGTGAATTGAGTTGAATAGCCCCAGGCCTTTGGTTGCTGTGCAGTTCTGATTTACAGTGTGGACTGAACAATAATAACTCTTATGCCTATGATAGTCAGCTTTGTTTTTGGAGATCCAACCCTAATTTAATACACCTGCTCCAGATAGGCAGTTTATTTGATTAGTTGAATGAGCTCTGTTAGCTTGGGACTGGAACTGAAAGATTGGTCCTTCCTTCCATGTCCATATACCAAAAAAGTCGTGATATTTTAGCCCAGAACTCCTCATGCACTTTGTAAGGAAAATATTAGAAGAATTACAAATTTTAGCGATCTGTCTAACTAGCATAGATGGAGAACACTAAGGTTTCAAACGGATACAGAATCCGTATCGATCAAATGAGAGAATGGGAATAAATAGCAGAAAACGCCGCCTTCTTTACAATTATTTTGCCAAAACCACTAACAAACCTTTATGTTTATCAATTATGTTTATAGGGTAGAATATGTGGGTGCAAGCAAAATTGTTTCTATTAAAACTATATCTGATCTATTTTACTTTTAATAAATGTCTTGGTCAACAATTGCTCGCAGTGCATTCATGGTTTCCTTTAACCAAGAGTTTAATAATTTAAAATTAAGGCTGTTCTGAGTTAAGGTTGAAAGTGGTTACCATGGTAACATGGCACCCATGATGATACAAATTACGTCAGATTCCACCAAAGGAAAAAAAATTGCCAGAGAAGCAAAGCAAGATCAGCTTTGTGTCTACAATTAAATCTTTATATTAAATACCTGCTATAATGTTTTGGCTTATTTACTATATGACGCTTAATGGATTGTGTTTTGTAGATTTTTGCCATTCTTTCATTCAATCCTTCTGTTTTATAAACCAGTGTATCCCCACTTGTATCATCATGGATATGAGGCATATCCTGGGATTACTGGGTGTGAGGCCATCTATCCACTGCAGTACACCATGCACACATCCATTCACATACTCATTCACAGCTGTGCTATATGGCCAAAAGTTTGTGGACACAACCCATATGTGCTTTTACACCCTATACAATTTTGTGGTAAATTTGTGAGTGCGGTTTCTGAGAAATATGTGGGTGTTGTCAGGCTTCTACAATCATTAGGGTGTGTAGTGTAGTAATTTTAGCCGATCCACCTACTGGCATTTTAGGAAGGTGGAAGAACTCAGAGGAATCCTATTCAGAAAGAAATGGCACATGCAAGCTAAATGTAGAGAGTAACCTGAGCTCAGGATTAAACCAGGGACACTGGAACTCTGCCACACATGCGAAATAACTGAGAAAGAGCCCACTTCATTGAATTTCCTGATTGATATATAAAGCTGGAAAGTGTTACATAACATTAAGTTATTGCAGATCTCATTGTACTATTTGTAGCAATAGCTTTCAGGATTCCTAAAATATCACCACTGTTTATTTTAATATAGAAATGTACCTGTTTAGTTTGTTTGATTGAATGCGTAGCAGCAATCCATGGCATGTTTTCACAATAAATCATTTACAGTGTTATTTTTAGCAGCTAAATAAAGCTAGCCAGCAGGGGCAGATTTACAGGCTGTCAGGATGTCATCTCTAGATCTAATGTAGCACACATCCCTAATTCCAGCCCTGATCCTCAACTGTTAGTGTAAGAAAGGATTCCTATTCAGTTGTATTTCCACGCTTCACCATAAGAGTATAAAAGGCCAGAACACAGAGCAGCAGTCGTCATTGACCAGTGGCCATTCGACATCGTGCAACCGGTCACTCAGCACTGGTCAATGGCGACTGCTGCTCGGTGTTTTGGCCTTTTATACTCTTGATGGAGGACGGTGCACTGTGATGTTATAGGTAGCTTTTCATTGCTTTGTAAACTGTATGTCTGCCTCTAGTGGTGAAGCATGGAAATACAACTGAATAGGAATACGTTGCACATTTTATGAACCACAGTGTCTGTTGGAGGTGAGAAAGGAAAATGAATATAGTGAATAGAATCATTGCATGACCATAAATACATGTATATATCTATCCTGACTTCTATGAGCAATCCATTTTTAAAGCTACAAGAACATATACTGTACTGTACTACTCAACTAATCATCTATGTAAATGTATATGCTTCAATGATGGGATTATTTTAATACCAACTTTTGCTTACACTTCGCACCTTATTGTCCTAATGTGTGCATGTCATTGCAAATCCAGATGTTTCGAGGTCAAGGGGTATGTTGCTTTAAATCATATTGTGAGCAAAATCGGAGTGGCAGGTCAGTACGATTCGACCTGCCCATACACCCTGTGTTCAAAACAGAAATAATGCACGAGTGCTCCTGTTGCTTTTGATTAGAGCTGACAGAAATAGGAGTCATTTGCTCTTTATAATAATAAAAGAAACATTTTAATTAAATGGTTATTTTGTTTCACAACAGAACACCTTTTTTTTTTCTTTTTTTTTTTTTTACAGTTTACAAAAACATTTAAGAGTGCCCACATTCTATTACAGGCATCAATTAGGAATCATCAGACACATCATTTGCAGATGATTTTCAGTTTGGTTTTGATTAATTCAGTTCAATGTCACCTTGTCATTACATCCATGCTGTTTTTAGGAACGACAGTCGACAGATGTCAAGACACTTTTTGTGATGCTTGTGCATTCTCTGGCATAAACAGACCCCAGGCTCTTGTAGACAGCAGCAATCCACTGCCTTCTCAACGGTTCGTGGTGTATAGAAGCATGTACTTGGCAGAAGGAATTGACTCAGTCTGACACAGAGCTTGCTGAAGAGTATGATGACATGCAGGAAGAAAAAAATCACAAGGCAGCAGAATAGCTTTATAGAAAAAATGGAGGGAGAAAAGAGTATTAGAGCAATATTTGCCTTGCCTCTATTATTTGGCTAACTGGCACCTAAAGCACTATCTGTTATGACCAGGCTGACATATCCTTTATCTTTGCCATCTGGGACCAATTAATGTAAGTGTTTGGAAATTCCGCTGTGTCTTTATCTGAAGTATTCTGGAAAACTCTTATCGTTTCTCTCATGAAAGAGTTGTTGTAGCTGTTTAACTAAAAATAGCAAGCACGCGTAAAAACACTCTCTGCGCAATTTACAGCAGTGCTTGCAGATCATCCCCACCAAATCAGAGCTCAATCAGCCTTGGGTTAGTGTGTCATTTTAATCATCTCCCAACCTCTATAACCCAACCTTGTGCCTATTTCAATTTCAGGCTTTCTAATTAAGCTCAAACGCTTCCCTGCGACTTGCACAATTGCTCCAGATGTCATCCTGCACTCCTGACACAATTATGGATGTAGATGAGACGCATGACCTATTACTTGATTTTTTTTTCTCATCAGCCTCATGACAGTATTGGGATTTCCTCTCTGCTACTACCTGCCCTCTACCCTTCATGGTGTGTTTGAGAATCGGAGATCATTTAGCCAGCAGCTGAATAATGGATGGACTTCCTTCCACATGCGTGGTGATGACTGCTGATACGCCAGCCGTTGCTGCTGAGCTCAAATGGAGCAGAGTCTTATTTACTGATGGAAGAAGAGTCATTAAGAGTCAGTGTTTGTGTTGGCAGAAATGATTATCTCTCGAGTGGATATATATTCTTTTTTTCCCTTATTGGCTTTCTAGTCTAGTGGGGGGAAAAAACTTTATAATATAAAAGGTTAATTTTTAAATTACAGCTAAACAGCATTCAGATACATAAAATCATCAAATATTCATTGTGTTTGTACTCTATAAAGACTTTTGGCTGAAAACAGTAAAATAGCTAAAATGACAAAGTAAGCATTAGCGATATGTAATTGGGCTGAAATGATCAAAAACTGGTTTTCATAGTTGTTTTTTTTAGTTCTATAACTTTTTTTTTAAGTAGAAATGTTGTCTATATATTGCCATATCCATTATTTTTGTCATAGTACAGAACATATTGAAATGATACATTCATTTTGATAAATGGTCTAGCAAATTGGATCCTTTGTACTCAAAATCCTTTTTTACGGCATTTACAAGATGAAAAGAAAAAAAAAACTGAAATTGGAAACGGATTGTGCTTGAACACGGAATTTCTGTAAATCTATCAGCTTTTTGAGGAAGTCTTAAAAGGTGTGCGATTGACAAGTGATTCAATAGAACCAAAAGCCTTTTCTGCACACACATCCAGTTTGCCTCGCTTCATCCCTGGGTGGATTTACATTCTGATTGCAGCCGTGGGTGTATTGCCAATCATGAAGGTGAACAAATGCAAATCCAGGCAGAGAGCTAGTAATGGTGGTGTGGAAACAGCAGCTGCTATTGCAGACAGGAACAGAGAGGTGTGCAAGAGGATGCGCCACTCGAAGATGATTCATTCTGCTAACATCCGCATGCGGATGGGAAAACATCTCCCTTTCTTTTGTGTGTGATTGGAATGATTCAGAATTCTCCATATGTTCCAAGTTTATTTTGTATCTGGGAGTAATGTGTAAATGTGTGACTTATATGTGAGGTATGCGTAAGGAGAGGTAAATGTGGCTATGTGATTTGACAGTGCTGATGAAAGCGGTAAGGTCTAGGAAACGATTAATGAGGGTCATTTGAGAAGAGGGAACTATAGGGGGTTAATCTTCATCATCCAGCTGGCCAACTGCCCAGCCTAAACTCCAGCTCCAACCTGCACCAAGACCTCAGTGTGCTCCTCAAACATGCCAGTGCAAAGGGTAACAGATGCAAGGTTAGATGCTTCTTAAAAAATTGTCTCACAATTTAAAGCTTTTGTCATTTCATTTAGATGCAATCTGATGGAATTGCTGACCACGAGAAAAGTACTTGATCCAGTTGCCATGTGTAGTGTGCAACTGCTATTCATGGCTGACAAGCCGATTTCATTTTTATTATGCATGGCCCATTTTGTGGGTTAATTTCATTTGTGAAACTTGCAAGTAATTTTTATAGGGAAGACGTTTTTCCTAAATATTTTTTTTGTGCACAAAAAATACAGCATAGCATTAATATTTCATGAGTTATTTTCTAAACTGGGGATAAACCGTATTTCTAATTCATCGAATTTGTTAAATATTCATAAACCTAATTTTTAATTGGTATGGGGTTTAGAAAAAAAAACATTGATTAATTTGTAATGAAATGAACCTTTAGGGATATGCAGCTGAAGGAAATGAGTGTATTACATCAGGGGTTGTGTGGTAACATAAAGCATCGTGCTAACCAAAGAATCTGTGTGTACATAATGTGAGTGTGCATGGTGTTTGCAGTGAGCAGAAAAGAGAATAAAGGGATTATTTATCGATTTCTATTTATAAGCAAAAAAGGTTTAAATAAATCTTTGCCTATTGTTAGACTCAGCAATGGGAGGATTTTTATTCGGAACATCTGCCACTACTGGAGATTTTTCATCTGTCTAAACTCTCTAGGCGTACTGATAGAGGGGAATAATATCCAAGTTTTAATAAATTAAGCTCGGTAATTGTGATATATGAGCCAAAATTGCTCGATCAATTCCCCTACGTGACAAGTGCTTCAGGATCTTTAACGTCAAGCTCAGGTTGAGGTTTGGTGCAGGTCACATTCTGCACTGCAGTTCATCATATTGGCACTCTAGCAGACTGTAGAGAGTAATGTTTCCATTGTTCGTTTCCCTTTTTATTTGATCCCACTAACCTCGCCGTGCTCCACTCATGTCATATGTCAGCATCTCCACCCATCCTGTTCATCCAGACTGTGTGAGTGTCACAGCCTCAGCCGGCACAGCAGATGGGAGCCTGGACACGGTGTTGACCACAGATGGAACGACCCACTTTTGATTTATATCAACATTCAACAGAGTGTCAATACAGTGCTGGGCAATCTAATTAGTGTGTGTATGTGGGGGGTGACACCATTTTTAAATGACAAAAACAAAACAGTTCATCAGTTTGTGTATCAGTAACAACAAAACCCCTCTTGGTAGTTTCTAGTTCCTTGGCTAGTTCCATCTAATGTTGCTGGCTTTAAATAGTTGAGTTGATATAAGCAGTTGAAAAATGTTGTTTTATATCAAACATTTTAAGATGTATTATGAGTTTATTATTGTATAAAAGACGAGTTTACAGTATACTACAGCAAAAACAAATGAGCAACTGGGATCACAGGAGATCCTAAGAGTGCTGCCAGACACACACGTCTCCCCTTTTGTCAGGATGTCTGACCTTATTACACATTTAGAAACATTTGTATGTTTTACTTTAATTTCTTTTCTTGCTGTGTCTTCAAAAGTATGTTTTCGCTCCTACATGAAATGGATAAAAGTGCCTGCAAGAAGCATTAACTATTTATGGAAATACATCCCCACTAATGGGACCTACAACTATTTTAATTATTGATGCTCTAATTGACAGTGCCGGCTCTCTCTCCCCAAGGGAGAGGCTGGATTTACATGCATGACTTTGTTCATTGTCCCTATGTGCTGGACTCAGCAGCTTTCTATCCAGCCTCACAGCTCTCATCTGTCTCCATGTTGTAATCTAAAATCACTCGATGCTTTTTGAATGTTGAACGTGTCCTCGGCTGCGTCGCTCTTGTCTTGACTGCGTGACCGTGATGAACAGCTGTGTGCATGATGTAGTTTTAGGCTTTGGGTAGCACAAAGGGATGTTGGCACATCGCTGCTTTAATTGGTGATAAATGAGCGCTTATCAGCAGTTAAGACACCAGTCGGTCCCTGAGGGAGGTTATCTCACCCCAGCACAAATTAAACAATTAGAGACAGTCCCCAGCCTGGCTTAGACATGAACTGTGCTCTGGCGTGTCAGTTCAGTTTCTCACATGTCGCATCAGGGTTGCTCACTTATCAGTTATCTCTGTACATTACGAGTCGTCGCCTGCTGCTTGCGATAACTTGCATGACATGTAACAGAATATAAAAAGTGCTGCTATTGACTTACGTATCCAATTACAGAATCCTGTTGTGAACTGTTCCCCAACAATGCTTCTCCATCAACAGATTGGCAACAAGCGCAAACCTGCAGATATCTGCATCCCGGCAGAGCATGTGTTTAATTTTCTTTTCGCATAAATCTTCCTAAAAAGTCGGAAAGTGTCGGAAGAATATCGAGCAAGGGGTGATTTTGATATTACTTTCTGTCTGTAAAAAGAACCAGAGTTCACAATATCTATAATTGACTCTAAATCAACATGCTAAAGCAAATAATACCTTGGAAAAATAAAATCTGGGAGTAGATCATTTTAAATTAATTTTTTATTAGAATTTATATATTAAAATGTTATTCTTTGTCAAATTTGCTCTCTGCTGGTGACTGGCCGATGGTGTAGGACAAATGTTTTCTTTGAGTGTTTTCTTGTAGTGCGAGGTGATCACACAAACCAAATGACTAGATACAGAATGCAAACCCATATGACCACAAATAAGATTTCTCCACATGATAAATTTGAGTAGCCTTGCCTATTCTGACCACAATTCAGATACATTTCTACATTAAAATAGCAATTCAAAGGTGAATGTGTGTATATATAAACCATATCCCTCAATTGTCTGTAGTGTCAGAACAAGCTTAATATGCTTTTACTTCATATTTTCTGTTGTCTGGTTGTGCGGAAAACACCTGGGACCATTCTATTCAAGTACATGAAACTAGTTCAAGAGCTGCAACTAGGAACAAATATCTGGAACAGGAAAAAAAAAAAAAAAAAAAAAAATGTTTTACCAGAGTGGGAAAATTTTACTGTACCATATGTGTCAAACTCAAGTCCCTTGGCCAAATCTGGCCCGATGTACAATTATATCCGGCCCACAAGATCATTTTATATAGATCTATTATTATTGTTATTAATGGCCCGGCAATATGAAGTGCTGATAACACACAAACTACAGATCCCATGATGCAGCACTTCAGCTGCCTTGCCAAACGCTAGGCTACCTGGGAACATTCCAGCGTCAATCAAGTCGAGCTTCTGTCGATGTATACAACCCTATTGTAAAGTTATTGCGAAGCCCCTCACAATGGTAAAGAGAAAAGTTGATTCTGAAAACAAAGCCTTTCAAAACCGATGGGATTCTGAGTATATGTTTATTGACATTGCCGGTAAACCGGCTCATTTGTGGAGCGAATGTGGCTGTAATTAAGAAATTTAATCTAAGACGGAACTACGAGACAAAACATCAGGAGAAGCTGAAAAACCTGAATGCAGAAGATACAGAAAGTAGAAGAGTTAAAGAAGAATCACATTTCAGCAGACGTTTTTTCACCAGAGCAAAATCACAAAGTAAAGCTGATGTGAAAGCAAGATTTATTGTGGCAGAGGAGAAATCAGAGCCAAATCAGCCCGGACTTTACAGAGGGAGAGTTTCTGAAGAGTTCAACAGGAGATATTTTTATGGAGAGCAAAATATTTTAAGTTATTTAAAGTTTAAGTTCATTTTTTTTAATGGTATAAGAGCAAAGAAATCTGATTGTTTTGACTTGTTTTTATTTTAACATTTACTTAAAAGCAGAATTTTTATTTATTTGTTCTGGGTTTTTTCGTAGCATGTTCATATTTCTAAATAGTTAATAAAAAGTTATTTAAGGTTTAAGTTTTTTTATTCTGGAATAATATTCCTGTCTTTTTTTTTATTCATATTTATGTAAAAAAAAAACATTTAGTTTTAGTGTGTTCAATAAATGTTTATCCTGTTCAGCACTTGACCTAAAGTGTGCTTTGAGTTTTGGCCCCCTGTGCAATTGAGTTTGACCCCCTGTACTATACTGTTATCTCTTATTCCAGTGGATCACATGTCTTAATCAGTGTGCTATAGCCTTAACAGCGGCTATTAAAAAAAAAAAAGAAAAATTAATCAGGCATACATATTAATTAGTAAAACTGAACATTATATATTAGTCTAGTTTACTGACTTGATTGACATTTGGCCATGCTGTATTGGTCATGCTAATTCATTCTCTCCAGCTACAATTGGATACAATTCTCTTTGCTGACTTTTTGGTCGATTTCCACAGGGATAAATAAAGTGGTCGCTCTGTCTGTTTGTCTAGTTAACTTTGTATGAGCATAAAATAATTTAGTTTTTTCTCTCTCTTTAATTTCAGACCCAAATCCTGAATTGTGCATTGCGAATTGCCAGTAAAAGCAATGTAGATGCTCATTTTTGGTTGGCATGGGAGAACATTTTTGCTACATCAGCAACACCAATTTCTGTGCACTCCGATCTGTTCTGCTTCTGTGCCTGCCAATTCCGTCTCTGTCTCGCTTCAGGCTCTTTTGTGGCTATCAATAGTACAATAAAAGCCCGTCATGAAGTGCAACGCACGGGAATCACTTTGCGAACAATGTAACCAGAGGATACTGTTTTATACAAAAATACAAAACATTCAAGAGACAGTCATAAAGTCTCTAGATACCATTTATCTTTTTAAATAATACAGTTGTGCCTGAAACATTTTGGACATGTAAAACATGCTACATTTTTCAGCAAACCAGTCTAAAAGAGTAGGCTTATTTCTTAATATATGTTAACTGTATTTGCACTTTATGTAGTGAACTGTGTACTGTATTGCATCATGGTGCTGAAAAAAGAAATTATTATTTCAGTGTCCTTATTATATGGGGCATTAAGTATAAAACCCTTTCAACATGACACTAGTTGTTACTTATTTTTTGTAAGGTGAAGAAGGCAATAGTTTTTTATATGCAATATGAAATGTCTCACTATTTGCTAAACTGAACTACTGAATATCAGTGAATGTAAGTTCTCTCAATATGCTTTAAATGGCACTGCAGTAAAACATTCTATAGCAGATAAGAGATAAGTTCAATTTAGTTTATTTTTATAGATGGGTTCTGGGCCATATTCACTTTGACTAAAGCTGCCAAAACCCTTTAAATCTGTCTGAACCTTCAAACTCCGCATATCACACATAGAAATAGAAACGATTAAGCTTTTCCTTTGAGGTCTAAATCTCTGATATGTCTCTCTAGATTGTAGGTAAAGGCTCTGCCAGGAGTTTCACTGCAGGCGGTTTACTGAATATCTGGATTAGCATAACTAACTGCATGATATTTTCTTCTTCCTCCTGAGCCTGTGCTGTTAGCCTGCAGTGATGATCTGATGCATTGTGGGCACTCATTAGCTCAATGACAGCGTGGAAGCATTTGGGGGAGGGGAAACTGGTTGGCCTTGGTGTGCCCATGAGCAACAGGGGCACACACGCAGCCAGACGGTGGCCCTGAGCTGCTGCTGCCAGCTGGCTGTGTTCTCTTAGTGCAACATGCACGCTTGTGGGTCTGGAGTTCCCTTTACACCTCCTTCTCTAGGGGCAGCCCACAGCATGGCACATATTCACTGCATTTGAGTTCTTGAAAACCACTGGCTTAAGAACAAGACACTGGAATTCTCAGCATTCCTTGGCACTGTTGCCAAGGGATACTCGATCGATCGATCTATCGATCACTCTATCTTATTTATTTATGTTTGTTTGTCTCTCTTATAGTCTGTCTTTCTCTTTCTTAGCACATAGTAAGATAAATCAGTATATTCTGGTATTAGTATATAATGTATATATTCATATGTAATATGTGACTACTGGAATTTGGTGAGCCGTATACATCTTGAAAGTCAAATCTTCACAGTAAAAAGACAGTCCTGGGAATGATGCAAATTGGGAATATACCTTAAATGGACTGATTCTGGTTTTTCTGATTCTGTTTCCTTTTGTTGAATGAAAGGAAAATAAAGAAAAAAGGAAATCTTTCCCTTTGTGTGTCATGTAACTGGGTGTTTACCACAGGACTCTTGTTAGGCCCAAATTTATTTAGTGAAACATTCATCATGCTGTTTTTTCTTCTGCAGGATCAAAATAAGACCATAAATTTAAAGATTCTGTGGACATTTCTTTCGAATAGCTGGAATGAACATTTGCATGCAGCAGTACTCATATTCTGCTTTAATTTGCATGTAAAGTATAGACTCATTCTAATTACAATTCTGTAAACAGGATGGTAAAATATTCTTGGTAAATAGAGATGTCCTATGCAAGGAACTGTCATTGAGAGACCAAGAGAGAATTGTTGGAACACATCTGCTTTCGTCTTTGAAAGTAAACCCTGTGAATCCAGCATTGAAGACTTGGACAACAAGCTGTGGGGTAATTGGTGTGTTTTAAGTTCAGTCACACTCCTCTCCTCCATCTGAGGCCTCTGGTGTGCCTCCGCTTTCTGATGCCTTCATCTCGGTTTGTCTGCCTAATTTGAGCGTGAACACATAATGGCCATGCCCTCATTCTGTCCCTCTCGCTGTCAGCGTCTCTGGCTTGTTTGTAGCCAATTATGTCGTCTCTGTTGTAAGAAAACAAACATGCCATAGCCTGGAGACGCCACTGGCATTAGTGGAAGTCTGCCGACATCAAATTACTGTGATAACCAATAAAAATTACAAGTCGATGATGTCCTCCAGATCATCATAATCCCAATGAATTAGGATTAGTAATGTTTCTGTTCAAAACAATGCAGCCATGTAAAATCTGAAAGACAGAGTTTTTGTTTGTTCTTATGGTTACTGCTATATCTTGAACATCGTTTTGAATAGATCCAGGGAGTATCATTAAAAAAATCAGGCCATATTCATACCTAGAGTCAATTTATTGTAGCCAATTAGCGTGCTTTTTTCGAGCAGTAAGTGGAAACTGGTGAACCAGGAAGAAACACAAGCACAGAAAGAACCTGCAAAACTCCACACAGACAGTAACCCAAGCTCAGAGACAGTGGAGCTATCTGTGCACTATCATGCCACTATTTTACTGTTTTTACTTTTAATCTGTTGTTTTTCTGGTTCATTTATTCTTTTCTTACTTTCACCTCATGTACAGATGGTGTACCGTACTGTCTTGATCAATAATGCTTTATAGATTCGGAGAGTTGAAAGTGCCTTTAATTTAATCTACCATTAGCAAAATGAAATGGATATGAAAGAAAGCCCAGTCTCCATGCAGGAAATGCATTTTCTTTACAGTTACCGAGAGATTCAATCTTGGTAAGTACAGTACTTTCGTTCCTGGAATCTTTTCTGAGTGTTGTACTTACTACTTAAGAATGCATCAGAAAACATTCAAGACTTTAACGCACAATTAGTTTTTTCTGTCTGATTTGGTTCAGTTATGAATACATGACAGGTCCTACCACAGTTTAATCACAGTAATCAATTATTATCGTAAACAACATGCTGCAGTCTAGTTCTTGTGTACAAACATTTGATAAAGACCATTGGTCCATATGTGGATAAGGCATTAGTGAGTTTGTAAATGTAAATCTCAGAAGGCCAGATTTTGTAAAGGATGCTTCAGGAATGCTGGCTTTCTTCCCTGCCAAATATAATACGTTGTGAAAAATGCATTTATATATAGCAATCAGTCCACAGCTCAAGTGATACATTTCTTTTATTGGTGTGTCATTTTCAGTGGAAACCTGATTATAAGAATTTTATGGTCTGTAATTTTATTTTTGACATTTGGCCCAACTATGCATAATTTGATCGGATGAGTGGGAGAAAAAAAGCAATCTGTTTCTGTGAAGATGGTTCAATTAAATCTTAATGTACTTTTCTACATTGGACATTTCACCTTTTCTCTCACCTCAGCAGTTTCCTCTGCACCAATTAAAAAGTAGCAATCCAGACTGCTCACAGAAAACTGTTATATTTAGCCCTTAGTAAAAATGTGTTATACAATATTTTTTAATTCATAGCATTGTTGATTTATTTAAAAGGTGTTTATTCCCTGTTACAGCACCTCCCTTACGATAGTGTAATTTGTAATTGAAATCACATCACAGGTTAATATTAATACTTCCAGTCTAATACATCATTGCTTCTATTGTTACAGATGACTCTGAACAACTCGATTGGTGAATGCCCCATATAATCTAAAAGAAAAAACAAACATGCTTGCTATTTAAGAAAGAAAAATATTGAATCATTGATATATTACAATGAAGAAGCATTCTGTGAGGACTTGTTTATCTAATGCTTGTAGGAGTTGAGTGTCAGTGCTTTGTAACAGTCAGTATGTTTTCCACTGTGGGACATCCTTCAGGACACAAGAAGTTTTTTTTGTTTCTTTTATTCACTTCAACAGAGAAAATAAAATTTAGAAAAATAAGAGAGGATGCTGAAAAAAAGACTGTTTACAGCTGGTGTGAAATGAATAAAAACAAAAACTGATCTTAAGGACATTCTACAATATTAAATCCATTAACTGTTAAAATGTTTGTCATTTGGTTATAAAATATTGTTAAAAATTCTAATTCAAATATCGAAAAATTGTTTCATGTGGGAAAATGTTTCTTCCTCGTATCTCCAAACTCTTTTCTTTGACATTTAAGAATAAAAAAACACTGATACTAGAGTCTTCATTTAAAATCTTAACCTCCTAACTATTTTCAGAAAACCTCACCATGTTCACATTGCACATATGTTCAAAATTTGTCATCTATTGTAAAAGCCTGTCTTTTAACGTTACTATAGTAACAGTTATGTATTAGGGTAAAACAACCAGAATCATGATCAAACATTCAACAGCACTGTGCTATGAGTAAGAAATATCCTGCAGCAGGTTGTGCCGTTCAAAAAAAGTAATCATTGATGGTTACGTTACATAAAGCAATAACATAGCTGGAATTTTAAATCATTCATTCTCTCACTATAATCTTATTTTTAGCTTCTCATTCAGGCCTGTTTAAACTTCTCCACTGTTAGCTGGAGTAAACTGGGGTAAGGTTTAGACAATTCTTGTTTTCCTCTCTAATGCAGTTGAATCATGGTCTGTACCAATAAATGGGGGGGGGGGGGGCGACGACGACTGCAGAACCTTCATGAGCTGAGCTGATAAGTGTAACTTATTGACATTTAGGTTTTTGCTGCATCTGTGTGAAGCAAAAAAGAATTAAATCAATAAAGTAAGAAAAGAACATGTACACCATTTTTTTTCTTGTATTTACACTAATCTGTTCTATCATTTAATTGGATACTCATTTTAATGTTATCATTTTTATAGTAACACAAAGATGTGTATAGCAGAAGTTTAAGTATGTAATTGTCAATATGGCAAAGTTTTCTCTTTTTTGGAAGGAGTCTTCTGCATCAGCATTTTGTAACAGTCCCAAGTAAGGCTAGACACTAAGGCTTCCGACACAGAGGTTTTTTCAAGGAGGGTTTAGCAAAGCTTTTAATAGGATTTAATGGTTTACAGTTAATCAAACTAGTATATTTGGACATGTTTCATATGCATCGTATTTTGGGTAATTTAACTTTGTAGTGAAGTCAAACTTTTAAGAATCTTGAATTTCATTTATAAATTACAGCTACTGGCTTCTCATTTCAGTGCATTTTATTTCTCTCATCAAAAAAATCCAACCGGATGTAATAGTTATTAGGAAATGAGAGCTTCATTTTAGCAGTCGTGCCATCAGTGGACCAATGTAGTTTTCCCCATCTCTCTTCTGAGCACTTCCAGTACAGCCTGGAGAGCACTTACAGCAGGCAGAGTGGTGATACAGGAATCCTAAAGGCAGGATATTCGCATTAACAATCAAGGTCAAATGACTCCCCCATGCCTATTAAGAGTGCTAGATGCTGCCATAAATACAAGATCACGTTTATTATTCAGTGGGCATTAAATCCTTTATTGCAGCAGGTCTTTATGTTCATGCGGAAGAAAAGATGTTCAAGCGAAGTTAAATGCACAGCCGTTAATTCTGTATTTAGCTGTTCTGTTCCTGTGTGGTATTCCCCCCAAGTTTCATTGTTTCCATTTGCTAATACAAGCAAAATTTCGATTATTTCTTGTAATCTAATTTGTCAATCCATCAGCACGACAGCATGAAAAGATTTTATGACCTAGCCGTTGGTTTATCTGGACATGTTCACTGCTCATATGCTGGTACAAGCTTACATGTGATGGCTTTCACATACAGATCAATAATTTCAGTTGTTCAAGCTAAATATTGCCGGCTCTTCAAAGCATCAGAGCGGTTGTACTCTGATAGCTTGAGGAACCCGGAAACTCGCTCCCCAAACACTTGCTGTGACAGTGGTGTCAAGATGATGAATTGCTTGAAGAAAGCCATCAGTTCTGCCTTGTTTTTGTCTTTATTTTGTTTCCATTCCTGTGCAGGATGATTGCGAGCAGGTTTTCATCTGATTGCTAATCAGTGGGAGCATCCTAGTGGAAAAGTTATAATTGCACAGCTGTGGTCTTGCCGTCCATTCACCATTGTGATCACTGGACTAGAGCCTTGATTTCATTCTCCCCTCAGGACTCGCGAGCAAGTACAATGTGCTCTATTTTCTCGCCTGTGAGCGACTGTTATCCACTGGCAACTTATCACCCCTGAAATCTTCGGGTCACGGCTGCCAGAGTATTGGTCACTTGGTACTTGGGTCTAATTGGTGTCTTCATTTTTATTTATTAAATTTTTTTAACAGCGCTTTTCCAGGAATATGGATGCCAATTCAATTAGCTAGATCTTTGTTCTTTCATTAAATATCTAATTTATGTATGTAGCAC
Organism: Silurus aristotelis; assembly: GCF_946808225.1. Lineage (NCBI taxonomy): Eukaryota > Metazoa > Chordata > Actinopteri > Siluriformes > Siluridae > Silurus > Silurus aristotelis. The sequence continues at coordinate 21,873,454 of NC_139579.1, forward strand.
ATGTAGTGTTTTTATCAGATGCATTTTTTAATGCTGGTTTCTTTTCACTACTTTGTTCTTGTCCTCTTATTGTGTTCGTTTTTTTTTACTTTTCTTTACAGTATCCCCTCTAATCCAGTCTGGCATTAATACAGTTTGGCCTTGATCAGGACAGGGGACTTGAGAGAGGATGAGAAGAGCCAGCATTTGGATGTGCTTTAAAGCATCTGTTTTATAGGATGCTGAGGTCAACTCGTTGATAGCATAACTCATTTTTTCGACCTGAGCCAGAATATTATTCGCATCTGCACCGCCGACTTGTTACAAAAGTTACCTTAGCACAAATGGATAACAATCAGCCTAAAGTCTAGAAGAGTGCTTGTTAAATGGTGTCACTTGACACCAGATTGGTGCATTTTGCAGGGTCACTGATGGTGTCACATAGCTGCTGATCTGATTTCTGATAGCATCATTGTGTCACACAGCAATGATTGACTGGCTGGAAAAGTTCAGCACTGCTTGGCTGTTAGTTTAGTGCTACATACCAGTGCTACACAGTAATGGCTGAAATATCCTGACAATTATTTTATTCAATAATACAATCATGTACAGTATATTCAACGATTTCTGTTGCACTTTTATCATTGTACAATCTTGTACCATAACCAATCTATCAAAAGCATGATTTGCAAGTGTATTTTTTTTTTTTTTTAAATAATCTCATTAGTGACATCAAATCTATCTTTTAAATGCTAAATAAATGAATATGCAGTACATACTATAATAGTATGCAGCACAGCATATGTTTGAATAGTTTGTGATGCACCAGAGCCAAATAAGAATTAACCAATTTCTCACAATGTATAAATTAAGCTTAACACTAATCACTGGTATTATTGTATGCATTTATCTGTAAGTTGGGTAGTGGTAGCTCAGTGGATAAGATGCTGGACTTGAAGGTTGTGAGGTTAAATCCCAGAAAGCCTAAGCTGGGCACCCTGAGCAAGGCTCTTAACCCAATAACTGCTCAGTTGTATAAAATGAGATAATTGTAAGTTGCTCTGGATAAGAGCGTCTGCCAAATGTTGTAAATGTAAGTTTCCTAACTCTAACACTCTTACACTAATTTCTTCTTGAGTATAAGCTGTATCTCCTCTACAATTGTCTGAATATTTTACTGTAAAAAGCCTGATTTATGATTTAGTCTGTAATATCTCTGATTCAAGATTATTTAAAACAGGCATTGGCAGTATGCCTCAGATTCAGATGAACTGTCAAATGAGCATTTTCATTCTGAGAACTGGGAGAAAGCTGCCTGACAGGAATGTTATTAAGAGTCTCCACAGGGTGCCTGTCTGGCAGGCCGTAAGTGTGAGAATTCTCTCATCTCTGGCCTGGCATTATTCTATATCCATGATGATCTAATAGCCCTGGCGGCTAAATCTCGACGCCTGCTCAGTTGGGGATTTCACTCGCAATGTCTCGTTGAAAACCTCGTTATGATTGTGTTTGGAATAAACTATATGTATTTGACCAGTGTCGGTGTGAATGAACTTTTTATTCCAGAGGTAATTGTACTAGACAGACATGGAAGGAGCTGATATGAAAGAGGAGAGGAATAAACGGAGTATGAAGGTGGAGAGTAAATGAATGGCCTTCAGCAGGGCAATGGCGTTATCAATCTGCCTCACCTCTGGCACCCGCGTCCTGCTCTCAGCATTGGGAGTTATGGAGAGGCTCATTATGAAAAGACAGATTGTGGTAGAGTGCCAGCAGAGAGTACCCATCAGTGTGACACGCTTGATGTTTCAGGGCAAAGGCAATGATTTATGTTATCAGTGTGGATTCAGTATGCATAGATAGCCACAGTTGCTTTAAGCAGACATTAGAATTTGTGGATTGCTGTGGTTCATGCCATCATGTCCAGATGCCTTCTATCATAAATAAAGTAGGTGACTTGGCTCAGTCTGTATTTTAATTTTCTATAAAGCCTTAATTTAAAATGCATAGTGGCATAGTGGGTAGTTTCGCTGCTTTTCAGCTCCAAGGTCTTTGGTCCAGCCCTGAGCTCAGAGTTTCTGTGTGTTCACCTGATGATATTTGTGGTTCCCATCTCTCAAAAACCATACAGATTAAATGTTTGCCCAGTGATAAAATAAATACATTATTTTTGGCCAGTTCAATATTTTTTTTATTGAATGAGGTTACTAAACAGCCAGACACAAGTTACTTTATGATTTATGTAAAAGTTTTGGTGGATAATTATTTTTTTTTTAAGTAAATAATTTTTTTAGTGTGTTTAATTATGTGTTAAAACCATAAAAATGTATTTTGTTAATCATGATTGTGTTTTGATGAGCAAGCTTGGTTTCCCTCTTAAATCTTGAAGTACTTAGTAGTGTGTGTATTTAAATTGTATATTTAAATATAAGTATATAGTATATAATAATAGTATGTTATATAAAATACACTATAAAATGTTTAAGAACAATTATATGCAAGAAATATATGCTATAACTGCTTGAACATTCAAAGGGATGAATGTTCAATTCATCCCTTTGTCTTATCCATATGCACTCCATTTGTGAGAATGTGATGCTAGTTCTTATTTTTTGACATTTTTCTCAGCTCGAATTGCTTTGACCTGGAGCCATGCATTATTCAATACCAAAATACATTTTATCCAGAGCTTATTAAGATGTATTTTATTTTAAATGTTCCTGTCTGTATTCCTTGCTGTATTTCATGTAAGGTGCTATGCAGGAAGATGTCTGTTTGTTACATGTTCAGTTCTGCAAGAATAATTGTGGAGGTGTGACACTTTTGTATGTCAGCAGGTTTGTAGCTGGTTAATGTAACACCACTATGGTGGGTGGATAAGTTCTTATCGATGTGAGGGTGAGCTGGCACTACTGGCTGTTTAAACCTGACACTTGGACAGCCGACTGTAAATTGGCCATCTGGGAAGAAATGGGTGGCCTTTTATTGATGGAAAAATCAATCTGTTTCATGATTCATGAAGCATACTCCATCAGAGCAGAGCAGACCTGTTTCATTATCAGGCATAAAGGTGCTTTGGGCCCTAATAATGCACCCTACTCACATAAGAGTGGAACGTTATGGCTGTGTATGGAATGCACACAATTGTGTGGAAACATTTCTTAATGGATTTTCACGGATGAGCTTCTAGGCAGTGATGAAAAAGTATTTAATATTAAAATTAAAATAACTGGATTCTTACAAGTCAATATTCAGAAATTAGGGTTGTGTATGTATACTTTGTTCATTGCAATGGCCATTTTCCATGCTTTTTTATTTGTGGCTTTTTTGCTATTAAATTGTATATTGTAGGTATAAGCCAACTAAGCCATCTGATGAACAGAATACAGAAATATTTATATCAGTATTGAATTATTATTTTATTTACTTTAGTGTGTGCTCCTCTGTCCTGTCACAGCATGCTGAATCCTGATCATTCAAGAAGAATAGGATTGAATAAAAACTCCTAAATTGAGAACAATCTGCAAAGAGAAATAACCAGAATATTGAGCGGTCACTCATGATTAAAAAACCAATAGTACAGGTATTTTAATGCCTCGGGAAGGTATCAGAGGCAACATTCTGACAAAAGATGATTTCAGAAAAGATGCCAGAGTCGAGGCATTCATACCTAGCAACAAAAGCGGGGATCTTCTTCTTCTTCTTCTTCTTCTTCTTCTTTCGGCTGCTCCCATTAGGGGTCGCCACAGCGGATCATCCGTCTCCATACCACCCTGTCCTCTATATCTGCCTCTTTTACACCAACTACCTGCATGTCTTCCCTCACCACATCCATGAACCTCCTCCTTGGCCTTCCTCTTTTCCTCCTACCTGGTGGCTCCATCTTCAGCACTTTTCAACCAATATAATTCATGTCCCTTCTCTGCACATGTCCAAACCATCTCAATCTCGCCTCCCTCACCTTGTCACCAAAACATCCTACATGTGCTGTCCCTCTAATAAACTCATTTCTAATCTTGTCCATCCTCGTCACTCCCAACGAAAACCTCAACATCTTCAGCTCTGCTACCTCCAGCTCCACCTCCTGTCTTTTACTCAATGCCACTGTCTCTAATCCATACATCATCGCAGGTCTCACCACAGTCCTATAAACTTTCCCTTTCATTCTTGCAGATACTCTTCTATCACAAATCACTCCTGTCACTCTTCTCCACCCACTCCACCCTGCCTGCACTCTTTTCTTTACTTCCCTAACACACTCTCCATTACTTTGCACTGTTAACCCCAGGTACCTGAACTCCTCCACCTTCTCCACCTCTTCTCCCTGCAACCGCATCACTCCACTGCCCTCCCTCTCATTCACACACATGTACTCTGTCTTACTCCTACTGACTTTCATTCCCCTTCTCTCCAGCGCATATCTCCACCTCTCCAGGCTCTTCTCAACCTGCTCTCTACTCTCACCACAAATCACAATATCATCTGCAAACATCATAGTCCAGGGAGACTCCTGTCTGACCTCGTCCGTCAACCTGTCCATCACCACTGCAAACAGGAAAGGGCTCAGGGCCGATCCTTGATGCAGTCCAACCTTCAGCCTGAACCAGTCTGTCGTACCTACTGCACACTTTACTGCCGTCACACTGTCCTCATACATGTCCTGCACCACCCTCACATACTTCTCTGACACACCTGACTTCCTCATACAATACCACAACTCCTCTCTCGGCACCCTGTCGTACACTTTCTCTAAATCCACAAATACACAATGCAGCTCCTTTTGTCCTTCTCTATACTTCTCCATCAACATCCTCAAAGCAAATAAGGCATCTGTGGTGCTCTTCCTCGGCATGAAACCATACTGTTGCTCACAGATGGTCACCTCTTCTCTCAGCCTGGCTTCCACTACTCTTTCCCATAACTTCATGGTGTGACTGATCAACTTAATTCCCCTGTAGTTACTGCAGGTCTGCACATCTCCCTTATGCTTAAAGATCGGTACCAGCACACTCCTTCTCCATTCCTCAGGCATCCTCTCCCCTTCCAGAATCCTGTTAAACAATCTGGTTAAAAACTCCACTGCCATCTCTCCTAAACATCTCCACGCTTCTACCGGTATGTCATCTGGTCCAACCGACTTTCCATTCTTCATCCTCTTAATCGCTGCTCTCACTTCCTCCTTACTAATCCTATCTACATCCTGCTTCACCAACTCCACATCCTCCAACCTTCTCTCTCTCTGATTTTCCTCATTCATCAGCTGCTCAAAATACTCCCTCCATCTTCTCAACACACTCTCCTCACTAGTCAACACATTTCCCTCTCCATCCTTTATTGCTCTAACTTGCAGTACATCCTTCCCAGCTCGGTCCCTCTGCTTGGCCAATCGGTATAAATCCTTTTCTCCTTCCTTAGTGTCCAACCTCTTATACAGTTCCTCATATGCCTTTTCCTTGGCTTTCGCCACATCCCTTTTAACCTGCTGCCGCATCTCCTTGTACTCCTGCCTACTTTTCTCATCACTCTGTCGATCCCACTTCTGTTTTGCCAATCTCTTTCCCCTAATGCTCTCCTGCACTTCCTCATTCCACCACCACGTCTCCTTGTCTTGCTTTCTATTTCCAGATGTCACACCAAGTACTTTTCTAGCTGCCTCCCTCATCACTCCTGCAGTAGTTGCCCAATCATCCGGCACCTCTTCACCACCACCAAGCCCCTGTCTGACCTCTTCCCTGAACCTCACACTACACTCTTCCTCCTTCAGTTTCCACCATCTTATTCTTCTTTCAAACCTTACTTTCCTCCTCTTCTTCTTCGCCTCCAAAACGATCCTACAGACCACCATCCGATGCTGTCTAGCTACACTGTCCCCCGCCAACACCTTACAGTCTCCAATCTCCTTCAGGTTGCATCTCCTACACAGAAGATAATCCACCTGTGTGCACCTTCCTCCACTCTTATACGTCACCCTATGATCCTCCTTCTTCTTAAAATACGTGTTCACCACTGCCATTTCCATCCTTTTAGCAAAATCTACCACCATCTGCCCTTCCACATTCCTCTCCTTAAAACCATACCTACCCATCACCTCCTCATCACCTCTGTTCCCTTCACCTACATGCCCATTAAAGTCTGCCCCAATCACCAATCGTTCTTTCCTAGGTACACCATCTACCACTTCATCTAATTCACTCCAGAATCTTTCTTTCTCCTCCATCTCACAGCCAACTTGTGGAGCATAGGCACTGATGACATTTATCATCATCCCTTCAACTTCCACCTTCACGATCATCACCCTATCAGAAACTCTCTTCACCTCCACTACACTCTTACTGTACGCTTCCTTCAGAATCACCCCTACACCATTTCTCTTCCCATCCACACCATGATAAAACAGTTTAAACCCACCTCCAATGTTCCTGGCCTTACTCCCTTTCCACTTGGTCTCCTGAACACACAACACATCTACCTTACTCCTCTCCATCATATCAGCTATCTCTCTCCCTTTACCCGTCATAGTACCAACATTTAAAGTACCAACCCGAACCTCTACTCTCCTACACTGCTCCTTTTCCTGCCGTCTCTGTAGACGTCTTCCTCCTCTCCTTCTCCTCCTTCGGCCAACAGTAGCCCAATTTCCACCGGTACCCTGTCGGCTAACGATACCTGTGGCGGTCGTTGTTAACCCGGGCCTCGACCGATCCGGTATGAAATTCTCATTTGTGATCCGCATATTTGATTTGGCACGTTTTACGCTGGATGCCCTTCCTAACGCAACCCTCCCCATTTACCCGGGCTTGGGACCGGCACTAAGAGTGCACTGGCTTGTGCCCCCCTAATGGCTGGGTTCAACAAAAGCGGGGATAAAGTGGCCTATAGAGCCAGTGAAAGAGGAAAAAAGAGAAGCAGGAAAGGCTAAGGACAACCAGTATACAGCCAACCAAATAAATGTTTCATGCTTCAGACTAAGGCCTGTTTACATTTTTTTTTATTTCTTTTTTTTTTTTTTTAAAAGAGAGAAACTTAATGTTGTATAGTGTTGAAAATGAAAAATCCAGTCAGGCAATAATTTGAGCTCCATGTTCCTCTATTTATTGTTTCCTGTGTGACTGAATTGTGTACAATTGGCATGCTTATGATAAGCATGCATATAAATATGACCCTTTTTTTTGGTAATCCAGCAAGTATAATTACTATGACAAGTGCAAAATCTTCCGTGCTCCACACTCATGCACATCGGCATTACAAAGCACGGTCCCACTGTAAGATGACAGATTTTTTAATTGTTTTAGATAATAGGGGCTCCATCACTATAATTATGTCGGGTGTTATTCATTTTCACACATTTTGTTATTTGACAAAGCGAGACACTGATGAAGTGCTCATTACTCACTGTGTAGGGATTAACACAAAGAAATGACTGGTTTTACACCAGGACATTCATTAATTAGGTCTGATAATCAGCCAAATTCTTATTTGAAGCGGCCTACAATGATGTACATATAATCACTCTGTCACAGCTCACAATTAGGGATGATATCAAATCTGACACATGCTCCTGCAGGGAACTCCTACGCTCCAAAATACAAGTACCGCTTGGCAGTTGTTTTTCAGATGTTTTTACTAGCCTCCATTTGTCACAGGAAGAGTTTGTTACACATGAGTCAATCAGCAGCTATCTCAGGATCTGTAATCATTTGGGGCTTAATAACACAGCTGTCTAAATATATCTTATGACTGAGTAATCTATCTAAATATATCATATTTCTCCACAATCCTATTATGTACTGAACTTTGGCCATCACCACAAGTTTTTTGTTTTGTTTTATATTTTAAATATTTCATATGAAAAAGCTTTAAAAATAAAATGTCCTGCTAAACTTGAGAATTGATTCGTGATACTCGGTTCAGCAAGAAATGAGTGACTCGACAAGAGGAGATGGCGCTCTCAGATGTCAGAGGCTGCAACCTTCTATTAAGTGGGATTTGAGGGCTGTGCTTCAGTTTTAATTAAGGCTGCTATGATGGATGTATTTCTTTACTGCCTCCCAGAGGAGACCTAATTGTGCGAGAGGGTTAAACTGATGTCAGGGCAGTGGTGCACTATCAGCTATTAGTTGTGGAGAGCTAGCACGTGCTAGATTACCAAGAGCATCTTCAGGGATTGCCATGCACTCGTCCATGTGTATTTCAGTGAACATTAACACAGAGTTCAGAATTTCTGTTATTTAGAATTGAATGTTTAAAAAAATTATTATTATTATTATTTTTTAAGTATTTATTTATTTTTAATCAGCAAAGTCAATTTTCACATGACCATGAAAGCTTTGTGCGAGTGTCCTATGCACAGGAGCAAGCAGTTTAAAAAAAAATAAAAAATAATAATAATCTAACGTTAGTTTTGTTCAAGGTTACAAGTATACAAGTGTGTGTGTGCTATTTTGCAGCGATAGACCAGCAAGGTTTTATTTATAATGTGCCTATATGCTCAGATGCTTCCAATTTTAGCTGGACCATTTGTATCACTCTTGGCATTGTGTCCACATACCTGAAGCAGGAAAAAAAAAAGAGAGAGTGGAAGATGTAATGGAAAATTTGTGAGGTAGTTTGTGAGATGTATTTGTGTGTGAATGTGAGTGATAATTGTCTTTAGAGTGTTTCACTTCTTAAAAGATGGCAATTTATTCCCTGCTCATAACCACCACGGTGTGTCTCAGATTATAAGCAAACCCTGATGAGGTATTAAGAGTTTGCTGAATATAAATCTTTAGTCAGTATCATTCATAAGTATTGTTCAATAATAACACAATGAATGTTATGAGCTGGCCATGCAGCATTTGTGTAACAGGCTGAACCCTATCTGATTGTTCTTTATTTTGTAAGGGCAACAATTTAAATTATACTAGTTAATTTATAGAGAGCTAGTACTGAGTAATAGGAAAGCAAATTAGGGGTCCATGATGGTATTTGTCGAATGAATTTCATAAATAAGAATATATGAGTCCTTTTTGATGAACATATTTAACAAATCAACAGATATTCATGTGTGCAAAAGTGAGTGACATTTTTTTCTTATATATATCTTTATATATTTTATATAGTTTATACTCTTTATTTATTTGCCTTCTTTTTTTCTTGGTTTCTTTTTCTCCCTGTCTTATTCCCTCATGCCGGACCGTCGTAAAAATCATTTCACTGCATGTCGTACTCTGTATGTATGTGTATGTGACAAATAAAATTTGATTTGATTTGGCAGAGACTTCACATGGTCCAGTCACAGTTCTTTATTCTACCTGGATTAATTTTTCCCCTGTCTCTTTGGTAAATCCACGACTGTGTGAGCTAATGAATGTCTTGTGTGAACCTCTTTTGGTTTAACATTCTAATAGGACTCAAGTCAGGGCTTCTGCTTGGCCATTCCAGAACATGGAACATCTTTCTCTCCCTCACTCTTTCTTGCACTCACCTCACTCACTCAATGATTCTCCACTAGGGGGACCTTTTGCCCGTATGAATTGTTCTTGAAACTACTACAAATATATATTTAAAAAAAAAAAATGTATTTAAGGCACACACACCAAATACATAGTAATTTTTTTGCTGTTGCCTTTTTTATGATTCTGTCTGAATAGCCTAATGAAAAAAATATTTTGTCTGGCTATTTGTAAATGTGTCATCCCAGGGGCATCAACTACTGCATTTATGAACCAAATTCTTTCAATTCAGAGCTCTTTATATAATCCATAATAATCTATAAACAAATATTTGAAAGCTTTGTTTATTTAAATGTATTTCCTTTTCTTTAAAATGTTTGCTGGTAAAAGCAGAACAACATAAATATGTCATAAGCTCTTTTGTATACAACCATTCCAAATTTCATATAACACTTTATTATTGTTAGTGCTTGCATTTAGTTATGTCTTAACATCAGTTTTGGTCTTCAGTGCGATTGATTAACTCTGTGCATTTGGTTAATACACTGAAATTAACAGCCGTGATCTTGTATTACATTGAGCTAAATCATGAAACTAAACAATATATGTGGTAATTCACTTTTAGACTAGACAGTGTAAGTCCAGGTCTTTGCTGTAATTGTGCAAAGAAGTATTATGCCGAGATGTTGACAGGCCATGATTAATTTATGTTTGGTATGAGGTATGACTAAGGTTTTTGCGAGTGCTGTTAAATTTGAAAAAATCATCTTGACTCTTTAAGTTGAAAACATTATAAAGATATATTTATTAATTAATGAGAACCACATCCCCATCCGAATGTTTGACTTTCTTTTCTTTCTTTATTTTTTACCTTTTTAAAATATTTAGAGAAGACATTTGATATATTTTTACAGCAACTAATGTCTAATCAGTAAAGTTACTGTGTGCCAAAATAAGGGCTCACAGAGAAAGAGAGTGAATTAGTGTGCTGAGGTAACGGACAGTGCAGGGTACTGGTGCGGAAAACTGATTTTTCTGGCACTGCTCTGCCTTCTGGTATATGTCCCGCATACACACATCAACTCAATCTACCTCCTCCCATCTGCTCCAAACTGCACTCAAAACCAGGGGTTTAATATTCCTGTAATGCTTTAAAATGGAGATAAGAGAAAGGCACATCACTTGGCTGTACAGTGCCAAACCCGGTGCAAGGAAAAACATAAAATCTGAGGGTTGCTGACTGGCAGACCAGAGCAACCGAAATCATACAAGTGGATTAAATGCTGGATGCTGGAAACAAACAGATGTGATAAGTACAAACGTACTGAGAGAAGATTTGGTATGAGCTGTCAGACTCGGGCAGAATGCAATTTAGCAGTGAACATGGAGGCAAGCTTGACAATCAGTCACAAATACTGTTCGGGTTGAATGTATTAGGCTTTTCCAGCAGTTACATTAACCAAGGACACTGTAATTTACATTTGCAGCCTAGTTATATAAATGTGCTGCCATCTAGTGACAGGCTTTTCCCCCCTCATGAGTAAGCAACACAAATGGATATGTAAAATGTATTTACACTATATGGAGGTGTAAATGTGTAAGATGTCTTTGGAGGGTAGGAATTAAATTTCAATTAAACTAGGAACCCCAAACCTGTTGTAGTGTGAAAATGCCCACTGTGCACAAACAAACTCTATGAGTATATGGTTTGCATTGGTTGGTGGTGAATATCGTGAGCTGCCTGCTATAGAGCTCTGATCGCAACCAAATTTAACACAATTTTGGATTAATTAGAATGCTGACTTCACCCCAGGTCTCCTCACCCTACATCAGTAACTGACTTCACTAAAGCTCTTGTGGCTGATTATGCAAAAATCTCCACAAGCACACTCCAAAATTCGATCAAGAAGTACAGTTCAAGAATTGCTTTTTTTTTTATTATTTGACACATCATAGAACACCATGGTAAACTCATTTTGAAGTACTTAAATTTTCCTTACAACAATTCAAACTTTTGAAGAATCATTCCTGTTTTATTTTTATTGGTTTATGGTAAATAAAAGGCAATGCATGAAGAATAACTAAATGCATTGGTTTCCAATTTGTGAAAATCATTATGCTGCAGATAAATGGCAATATGCTTTTTTTTTAAAGTGAATTTTAGTGTGATTGTGATTATAATGAATTTGTTTGATTCTAATGATTTTTTATTTTTATTTTTTTTATGTATTTCAAGATGTAGATTACATTAGGGGTTTTTTGTAAAGAGGAACGGAAAGATGCAGGTGCAGACTAAAAATGTTTTACAGGTGTTATTTTTAGTATAGAATTTTGTTAATTTTTAAGTAGTTTTATTCTATACTGTTTATAGACCGTTTAAATTTTGGTCTAAAACTATGTTGCTTTTAACATTTTTATGTTTTACTGTTAACTAACAAGAATAAATAAAATACCTTTTTATTCAGTGGTATAGTATATTTATAGAATTTTACCATAAGTAAATGACCTATTTGTTGCCCATTATCATGTAAAAACATTTTCCCAGGTCACATTTAAAAGGATGTATTTTATAAAAGATAAACTTTAAACCTGCTTGTGGATGTAGTACAACAACAAAAAAAGAAAAAATTTTCGTTGATGTTAAACACATTAGTTTTATATTAAAATTTGTTTTATGTTTCTGTACTTTGGTGACTTTTAATGACTCTCCTTTTTTAACTATTAGCGAATAATGGACCACTGTGTTACAATAGAAAATTCCACATTGTTACCTAAAAAAAAAAGTTTGAAAAAGTATTTCACTTTTGTCAACGTAATTTTCTTTTTTCCCCCCTTACACACTGGTTATCCTTCTCACAGATGTTCATTTGGAAATTAAGTTTTTAAATGTGGCTGTGGCAACTGCTCTAATTCAGCTAGCCTGAGTTCAGTTGTGTCCTGCAGCTACACAGAGAGAGAAAGAGAGTGTGTGGGCACGCACTCCACCCTGCAGTCTATCTAGCGTCATCGGCTCCCTGCTGGCCAGTGGCCCGCATAATTAATGTCTGGGAGACACTCCCCCTCTCTCTACTCTACTCTTCTCGAACATGCATTGTTCTCAGAGTGCGCTGAAGAAAAGTTTCAAACAGAACTCAAACAGTGGGATCACGTCAGAGCAGCTCTCCTGATAGACCTGAGCAGTGGTGAGTGTCTTTTACTAAGGGTCTTTGTTAACTTTACAGGACTAAAAAGACCATAATTGTTCAATGATAGACTTGATTCAACTTGGTAAAAAAGTTTGAGAAGGATGTGCTTTGTTGCATGTTGTCCTTTGTGAGAGCATTGAATGCATATTCTTTCAGTTTTTTATGTATTTTTTTTTTAACCAACCAGCTCAAATCTCTGCTTTTCTATCCTGTACTTGTTTGAGTAACATCCAGTACAACCTGTTGATTCTTGTATCCTGTGAGATGAAATGTTGCGGTTCTTAGAGTTCTTCTGCTCTGAGGTGTGTTTCAGAATCATGTCTTTTCCTGAAAGTGTTGAAATGTGTGTATATGGCTGTAGGGTATTAATAAGGAAAAGGATATCTGGCAGACATAATTACAGCATTGCCTTAGGAAAACTACAGAAAATTGGTCTCAATGCTTGCCGCTTTGGCATTTATGCTTTAAGCAGAAGGTCTAACAAGCAGAGTGAACTATTTTTTCAAATTTTACTATAGAACTGAGAGAGGTTGCAGAGTTCTGAAAAATGATCAATTTTCTCACTCATATGAGCAGTGACAGAGTCCTTGCTTGATCTACCTCCCAGATACCATTGTATAAAAAACGGTCTCTTTATTCAGTGAGCAAGCCTCAGTTGGTCTCAGGATATATGATGATGCATAAGTCACACAGGGATATTTCTGTCTGTGTGTCTGAGTGTGATAGAGGTGGAAGTCATACTACGGAAGTCTGTGTGTGTGTATAAGGGTGAGAGAGACAGACGTGGGTGTGAACCAGTGCTGTCCCCTGCTGTGTTCTCTGTGCTCTTCAGTAATGAGGCCAAGCTGGATGAGTTGAGTTCACTGGCTTTCCTCACACTGATTCACGCTCAGCAGGGATTTTGCGAATGTGAGGCAGGCCTGTATGCATTGAAAGCTGATAGTCTCCCGATGCATCTCTCCCCCCTGCTCCCCCTGTAAACAAAAGGAAATCCAGTATGCTCTAGATATTGTGCTTGAATGGGTATCTTGACTGCTTTGAAGTGATGCCGTTTGTACACACGGTATTATCTGCAATGTTTGCTGCTCAGAGATTATTTTGGTATTAAATACAGTCACCAAGAGCCATTCCAGTTTACACCCACCATCAGTCCCTGATCCACCCTTCCCCCATCTTCAGAGCTTTTTTTTTTTTTTTACAGGACCTGATCACTGTAAATGTGGTGTGACCTCTGTCTGCTCATGGAGGTGTGAGAGATTCTAAAGGGAATTAGCAATACTGTGGCTGGTGTGATTTCTCCACCTCTATCTCTTCAGCTCTGGATGGGGCTGCTCTCCCGTGAGCCCGAAATGTCAGCTGCTTCATCATGTGTACCAGTTGATGAGAAGGCAGAGTGGGAATTCTACAAGATCTCGGGGTGAGATGAGGGGGTGAGCTCCTGCCGCTCCACGGTCAGGGGGAGAGATAAATGAGCTCTTTGCTCAGGCGTGACCACGGCCTCCAGACACTCTGATCCTCTCGTGCCTCTGACATGCTCAATTTGCTCCTCATTGTCCAGGGTAATGTGACGGGGTTTTCCTCATAAGCAGTAGGTTGCATGCCACTCTGCCATTATCGGATTAGTCTTCAACTACAAAATTGGATATGGCAAGATTATTTTCTCCATGTCATCAACATATTGACAGCTGATACCACAATGCTTTGTTCTTTTGCATTCTGGGCATATTCAACAGTGGGTTCTATTATTTCCTTTTTTTTTTTTCTTCTTTTTACCCCTCATGCAAATTGATGAATACCATATGTATGAGGGTAAGCAGTCAGGCTGCACAGATGCTTATAATACATAATGTGGATTAGTCAGTGCTGTGGCATTTTTAACCCTAAGAGCTGCAAATGAAGCTCATAACTCTTATTATATCTTTTAATGTTTGAGCGATTGTCTTTTTTTCTAGTTGTCATCTGCCAGTCACTGTTTACATGCAAAAGATACAGGGAATTGATCATGTGCTCAGGGGATAAAGGAGAATTTATCAGAGGAAGTCTGTTTTGAAGCTCAGCGTGGCTGCCACAGCACAGAGCTTTTCATTCGGCCAAAGCCATCTTTTTAACTGATGAAATGTGGCCAAATTTCAAGTAGATTTGACTCAAGGGCATGTCACTTAACAAATGAATGGTCCTCTCTTAGAGGACAGTTGAGCTAGTCACAGAGTGTGGCACCACGAGACCCCTGTGCCTCTTGCAGTAGTGGAATGTGCATGCTTTCAGGGAATGGATTGAAGGAAACCTCTCAGCATTTCAGCAAGAATGCCCATGCCTTCAGACCCTTTGAGCATTTTTGCTTGTATTAAATTACATCCGTTTTCCTTAAAAAGCTTATTTTAGCACACTTGTTCTAGTAAATTATTCTGGTTAGTGTTAGATGTATGGTTTAGCTTTTTTGCTGGATTAAAGTATCAAGATGTACAGAAAAAAATAATCCCACACAAAAAATGTTCCCTATTTACCCCCATCTGTATACCATTAGCACGTGTTTACCCAAACATCTTTGTGTTTGATGAATTGAGAATGTGGTGCAGAATGAGGTCTTAAAGCACAGACTGTATAAGAGGCTCTCAACTCTGTATAAGAGGCTCTTGAAGGATATATTTATTATCATCGTGTGCTTTGTGTTAGTGCTCGAAACTCAGATTGTGCAATGCAGTGGATGTCGGAAACCCTGATTATAATCTATTCTGTGTCTATAATCCATGTTTAGGCTTGTACTGAAACATCTTTGTTTTTCCATTTTGTTAGTTATGTGAGATAGGGAAATCACGTACATTGTGTAGACATGTAATAAAATTTTCCTTGGTGTTTAAATCACACCTATATTGTGGTGGGTTTTAAGAGTGTGGTACTGTACAGTAATGAATATCACACTCTAAAGTGACATTGATGTGAGACAGGCTGTCAGTACTGCTCTGTGGAATACAAATCATCCCAGTAAGCCTCTTCATAGTTTACGAGGAAGGGAGCAATAAACGTTGTTGGTGCTGTTTCCATATAATCCACAATAAATATAAAAAATCTGATCAATGCAGAGTTACCTGTGATGAGGGAGAGTAAATTCCTCACATTTATTGTCTGCAGATGGTTTAGATTAGATTAGATTAGATTAAACTTTATTGTCATTACACATTACACATGTACAAGTACGAGGCAACAAGGTTGAAGTGTTTTTTGTGAAGAATAAAAACAAAAGCAAGACATATTTTGAGTATGTGAATGAATTACATGAGCCAGCTGCAGAGATTCCTATTAAAATCCCTAAATGTTTCCATAGCAATGCTTTTTGCACTTTTTAAAACAAGCTAATGTCCCAAATGTGCTTTCACAGCCCTTTCCTGATAGAATGTAGAGTGTACATTACAATATTTTGTAATCCTCATTTTCCATTTGTTCTTTTTTTGGGGGGGGACTTTTTAAATATGCATTAGGTTTGATTAAAGAAAATGACTCTGTGGTTTCAGATGAAACTATTTGCACCCCTCAGGAAATTCTGCTGCCCCTCAAAAAAACATAGAGAGGCAAATGTTGTTTTTATTGTTCTATTGAAACATGTCTAAGCAATGCAATTTTCCCCCCTACAAACCAACAATTATAGGCAGCTTTACAATTCATTGTTTGTTATCCTGGAGAGAACAAGCAGTGCTGAGTACAACATCTTAACAAGGTTGGACAGAACTCATCCACCCTGTCTCCCTCACACCCTTAACTGATAACGATTCGCCTTTCATATTAATGCTTGGCTGTTAATTACTCAATGGTTTTCATTGCTTTTTAGTAACTCACAACTGTAAAGAATGCATTTAACACCATTAGCCATTAGTTTTGCTCATGCATATTCATGAGGCACCTCCATTCTCTCTGCTCTTTCAGCTCATATTCTATGCACTTTTTGTCTTTAGAACATATCCAATATAGGATGATTTGTTGGATTGCAAAAGCAGTGATTTTGTATAAAAAATAATGATACAAAACCTGGAGATAGACTTTTAGATTAAAATTACCATATTATATCCCACTTTCCATTCAAACAGTCAGAGTCAACTGATTTAATGTATTTCAACTTGAAATCGACAAAAATGCATTTAATATTGGTCATTTAAATTAAATTAAAATGCACATCCTTGTTGAATGTGTTGTCTGGTGACACGTTATGGTGACTATTTTTAGTTTCAAAATGTATATAGCTGATAATGAATTTATACCAGTTAAATAATCATTTGATTTGATTATTTGATCAATGATTCTTTATCATGAGCTAAAAACACTGATGGAGGGGGAAAAAATGTTTTTTTCTTCCTGCATGTAAAACCATGTTATAAAACCATGAGATTCAGAATTTAGTTAGTTAGTTAGTTCATTGTTGTGTGCTGTATTGCCTTTAGGAGCTTGTTGTTATGAAAGTATTTAAAAAAAAACAACTTTTCAAAACCACAGTTATGAAGTACACGGCAAAAATGTCATACTGTGATTTCTTTTTTGCCTTTGGCACCATCCTCTTCGCTGTGTGGGAACAGTGTGCTCCAGGGGACCAGTGTTTGGGTTTTTATGGTATTAACTAATATTTATTGTGCATAATAAAACCTATCCAAAATCTGTAAACAATCTTTTTTGTTAGTGCTTGCATTTATTAAAAATATTCTTAAGAGTTCTCTATAAATTTTCCACTTTACTCAGATAAAAAGCCCTTTTACTGTTAACAAAATTATTTGAGAATATTTGTTAGAACAAATTGACTTTTAATCGTATAGAATTTTTATTTTTGTATTTTTTTTAAATCAAAGTATTAGTAAAATTTTTGATTACAAATTTTTTTTTTTTTTAATTGTGTAATTACTCTCTATAGTGTAATTTGTAATGTAATCATTGTATTACTGAACTATATAACTAAAAGTAGGATTCATCAATGGTGTTTTACAGTCTACAGTGTGGATTTAGCAGAAAATTTATAAAATGGAACCCTGACAAATAAGTTGTGCATTTGCATTTTTTTCATTTCATATACCTTTTGCTTAAAATAGGATAAACGAGGGCTCTATTTAGATTTTTATGAACCAAAAAAAAAGGATGCTCTGTATGATGTGGTTTCAGTTTGCTATAGTAAATATTTACAATATTTTAACCAATATTGTAATTACATCATTCTGCATTTTGCTTGAAGAGGCTTATCAAGCACAGCTGCACTCCCTGAGACACACAGTTCATTTAGTCAAATGATTTCTCACGCAGACTTAATATAGTGACACATACGAGTACTTGATAAATGGATTTCTGGGCTGAAAATGATTGGTTTAGTGACTCAGTGTTGGTATTTCTTGTGTAAACTCTATTTGTGGTATGCATTCTTCAGTGATAAGTTGTTCATGATCATCGGATATCATCACATGTAGTTCCATGGAATTTCAGGATGCTCATAAATAATCAGGAGACATTTCAGGATGAGTTTGCACTTTGCATGATGATGCATGTTTCTTTTATCTGTTTTGTGGCCACAAAGCAACGTTTGCCTAAAACAATAGCTGGAAGTCGGACGTTTATCAGAAGGACTTGCAAACTCTGCTGTCCTCCGCAGTTTACCTAGACCTCTGACTCCACATTTAGTTTTGCTTGAGTTGATTTAGTTGCTGTCCCTCTTGGCTGCAGCTGCGTCATCGACTAGCTCTCCTGATCCCGGTGAAGTCAAGGTCGAATGGAACTTAAGAATGGGCACATGGATACAATGTAACAGGGGTTAAAGATACTTTAATAACTCACATTTTTTGTTCGAGCCATAAACATTTTTTTTATCATATGAATGCTTGATGAGTTAAAGCTATACCAGTATAATTGATTTCCACAGCTTTCCCTTGAGGTTTATAGCAGGTACTTTTTTTTTTATAGGATGGCTCTTTGGGAAACATTGAGGATTTGGCTAAGGAGTACTCAGAGTATTACAGTACCTCTTACGGTGACGTGTGTGAGAGGATGGAGGAGCTTCGCAAGCGCAAAGTGGCTCAGGAAGCAGAGATTGTAAGAACATTTCATTCTTTTTATTTTTGTAATTTTCTTTGTAAAGTAATTCCAAATGTAACACCAGATTGCACATAAGAAAATTCTAACTTTGGAATCACCAAAGCTCCCTTCATTTCAGACCCATTTTAGATCTTGATTTTATCGTGATTTATTTATTTTTAAGTTGTTGTTTTTTCCCCAGACAAATACTGAGTCAATGATTACATCACTTCAGCTACCTTCAGAAATCCAGGTAGGCAAATAATTTTACACTTCTCACTCCAGACTTAAGATAATTTTATGTCTGACTTGAATCTGAAAGTAAATTTCACCACTTTCAGGAATCCCTGGGGCTGAGCAGTACCGTGTCCACTCCTGAGGTTGAGAGAAGGTAATACTTTGAATCTGAATTTAACAACATTTTGCCCCTTGCTCTTGATGTCTTGTTCTATGTAATATCTTCTCTGAAGATACAGTGTGAAAAAAGATCTTCCTCATCTGTGAGATTTTCCCACTCGTGTGAGTGTAGAGGTGATGCCCTGAGCACTTCCTGCTGACCTTTTTCACTTCCTGCTTCCCTCCTATGATTTAGTGACTGGAAGGAAAGAGGGGCGATGTGCACTAAGATAACATCATGCAGTAATGCATGCATTCTTTAATCATTGTCATCTTTGTATATAATGAAGTACAGCATGTTTAGCTTTTATATAGAAGCTGTAATAAAAGGGTTAAATTTTGAATAAAATGAAGTAAATAAATGACAGCATTGCTACACAGACTGCTGAAAATTAACATCAGAAACAAGTGTCAGCTGAGAGAAAGGAATGCACAGGCCACGTGAGCAACTGTGTTTCATTAAAAGCCCAGCAGCATTTCAAAAGCTTCCATTGTTACCGTGAGCTTTGGTGAGGTGTGTGTTTGGCTCCACAGCCAACAGCTTGCCTCTTTAATGCCGCTGTAAGAGATTGATCACTGCCACAGTGTCCTGTGGGTATTTTGGAAAAGTGTTAAAAGACAATTAAAGTTTTGTCGGTTATATTTGGATAGCTTGTAAAAATATGAAGAAAATTCTCTTTCCTAAGAGTTGTCGTTTATACTCACACCTTTTTTTTTTTTATAGGCTGTTCATGCACAAGTCAGGCTCAGAAGATGGATCTGGAGGTAGGTCCTGGATGTGTGTATGTGTGTGTATGAAGTAAATATCCTTAATACTTTTGAGCACCTCTAAAATCCTTTTGGCAGTGTTACAGATAAAATATTTAAAAGTTTGAAATACTTTTTTTTTAGTATTGTTTTTTTTCTTTCAGTAATGTAAATGTGTGTTGCAACAGTTTTTGATATGTTGGTCTGGAGTGTTCTTTTGACATTTTCTTTGCTACTGTAGGAAAATGGGACAGAAAGAAAAACAAATCCTTCTGGCAGAATTTCCGCAAGACCCAGAAAGGCATTATACGACAGACGTCAAAAGGTGCCACTGACATTTTGTTATATGACCTAACTCCTATTAGATCTCTGGGTTCTTCTTGGAAATCTTTAACCTCTTCTGAATTTTGTCTGCAGCTAATGACCTTGGCTTTGTAGCCAGTGAGATCACAATGAGCGATGAAGAACGTATTCAGCTGATGATGATGGTGAAGGAGAAGATGATAACTGTAGAAGAGGCCTTGGCACGGGTATGTCACTGCTCCTGTTTTGATGTTCTTTGGGCTGGCGGTGTGTGAGGTTATAGTATGATCATTAGGGATGGGTACCAAGAACTGGAATTATTTTGGACAATTAGGATGACATACTGGTAGAAGTGTGGAAATCTTTAGGAGAGATGGCAGGGGAGGTTTTAACTAGATTGTTCAACAAGGTTCTGTAAGGTGAGAAGGTGCCTGAGGAATGGAGAAGGAGCATGCTGGTACCAATTTTAAGAATAAGGGAGATGGAACGGTACACAATAGCAGTACGGACACAATATTTGCTTTGAGAATGTTGAGTGAGAAGTATAGAGAAGGTCAAAAGGAGTTGCATTGTGTGTTTGAGGATTTAGAGGAATTGTACGAAAGGTTGCAGAGAGAAGAGGTGTGGTATTATATAAGGGTGTCAAGTGTGTCAGAGAAGTATGTGAGGGTGGTGCAGGACATGTATGAGGGCAATGTGACAGTAAAGTGTAAAGTAAAGTGTGCAGTAGGAACGACAGATTGGTTCAAGGTGGAGGTTGGACTGCTTCAAGGATCGGCCCTGAGCCCTTTCCTGTTTGCAGTGGTGATGGACAGGTTGATGACTACAGGCGACAGGCGAGGTCAGACAGGAGTCTCCATTAACTATGATGTTTGTGGATGATATTGTGATTTGCCTGGAGAGCTGGAGGTATGCGCTGGAGAGAAGGGGAATGAAAGTCAGTAGGAGTAAGACAGAGAGTACATGTGTGTGAATGAGAGGGAACGGGGGTCAACTGTGCAAAGTAATGGAGAGGTGTGTTAGAGAAGAAAAGAGTGCTGGCAGGGTGGAGTGGGTGGAGAAGAGTAGCAGGAGGGATTTGTGATAGAAGAGTCTGCAAGAGTGAACGAGAAAGTTTATAAGATGGTGGTGAGACCTGTGATGTTGTATGGTTTAGAGACAGTATCATTGAGTAAAAGACAGGAGGTGGAGCTGGAGGTAGCAGAGCTGAAGATGTTGAGGTTTTCATTGGGAGTGACGAGGATGGACAGAATTAGACATGAGTTTATTAGAGGGACAGCGCATGTAGGACGTTTTAGAGACACTGTGAGGGAGGTGCGATAGAGATGGTTTGGTAATGTGCAGAGGAGGGACATGGGGTATATCGGTAGAAGAATGTATTATATACACTACATGTTACTTTATATACACTACATGACTTTCATACTTGTGTTCAGCAGTTATATTTAACTTGCTTACTTAAATGACTTACATTAACCCAATCAAGAAACAAAATTAAAGGTCACAATTAATCCAAATATATTTGTGCCTCTAGCTGAAAGAGTATGAAGCTCAAAATCGTCAGTCCTGCACCACGGACACAACTGAGTGGAACGATGCCTCCAGTCCCAATGCGAACAACCTCTCAGTGAGCTTTACCGTAAGTATTGCAACACTCTCTCATACATTTCAGTTTGACTTAAACTTTCAAACGTGCAACATTTGTGTACAGCCTTGCTTTTTCGAACCCTCTCACTCCTGAGCCACTTTAATAAGTAAGTAAATAGCAGCTGTGTATGATTAGCTGTGCCACATTTCTGTTTGTTATAATGAGTTTATTGGCTGCGCCACATCCTCCCGTCTCGGGCATTCTCCCAGCAGGAATGTCACCCACTCTGTCAGGCATTCGTTGTTGTCACTCCCCCTTTACAGCCTGGATGTGAACCACTGCTTGCCCCATTACAAATCCATCAGTCCACCATGGGGTCATGTCCCAACCCTCTTTTAAGCTCTATTCATCGCCGTCAATACTGTAACCCCCCATTGTGTCACTTTGGCTGTATACAACACTGAGCTGAGTTCTGCAGGGCACAGCTTTTTCAGACAGGCAGGGTGTGATTAGGAACCTTGGTTAATGAGCTCTTCCTTTGGGCACTCGCTCTCTGTATCTCTTTCCAAACAAATTCTCTTTTATTTTATTATGCAAAACTCAGGAACCTGACTTGATGGCACAAGGGCAGATAATCCTAAATAATATTAGAATGTAAGTGTAATTCTAGCCTTGAAGTTTATGTACTAGGATTTGGATCAGGCGGAAAAGGGAATAAACTGTTGTTTTGACAGAGCTGGTATGTGCTTTGGGTTTTCCACTCAAGACCTTGAACAAGATCGCTGATAATGAGACTAATTCGAAATAATAAGAATTTGTAAAGAATTTCTAAGTCTTAAATATTTAAGTAAATGTAACTCTATTAGAGCTTCAGAATGTTTTCTGGGATTAAAGATTTAACCAGATGCAGACTTCAACTTTCAGTTCTCATCTTTACCCACAAAGTTCACATATAAGACACACATAGCAGCTGTTCACTGTCCAATTCTAAGCAACAGGTTTGTTTTTGACTGCACAAAAGCTGGGTTTTAAACAGAACTACCTGTGGTTGATATGTCTCATATGTGCTTTTTCTAATGTGGCTGAAACACACATGTTAAGCACCTAATGTTGAAAAAGTGGTTTGCTAAAATTAAACAGTCTGCCTGTCTGTGTCTCATTAGGTTTCAGTAGAAAGCCCATAGCATGCAGATATTAAAACATCGCTGCGTTTTTAAATTTGTGTAATGTCTTAATTTAAATTTATACTGTTAGTAACTACATTTCTTTAGTCTGCAGAATGAAATTTTGGAAAGTAATTAACACCTGTGAAAAGTTCACAAGTAAATGTTAATAACGGATTTGTCATCCACCTCCTGATTGAACAGAGTAGATTGTTTTTCATGTACTTTACATATTGTTAAATTATGTACAACATTTGTTTCTGCACAGTTCAGTGTTTACTCAAACTGTTTCATAATCTCAGTAATTAGTATAATAGAAGCAAAAATCAGAGATGGGAAGTAATGAACCAAATACTTTGCTTAAGTAGATTTTTCTGGTGTCAGTACTTGACTATTTTTTTTTTTTTTTCTGGACAACTTTTTACTTTTACTCATTAAAATTTGTACACAAATATCTGTAATATTCTTCTTACATTTCAAATCCAGGCTCATTACTTTAGTTTTAATCTATTTACAAAAGGTACATGATCAATATTTCTTATTTTTTTTATGCATGCCGCTTTCAGCCCATCAACCTATTTCTTCTCATTGTACGGCTTTTTCGACCACCCACTGGTGTATCATTTTCTGGCTATTACGCACAGATGTAGGCTAGTCTAGGAAAGTAACAACGAGCAAGGCAGAAGGTAACGAAGTTTGGCTAACATGGATTCAGCAATGTAAACAATGACTGAGAAGACTTTCCTGTTCACCATCATCTTTTTCATCTTTTCTCTGCTTGTGTTTTATATGGTGGATTTTCAGCCTGGATACATCAATTAGATAATAAAATCTAAAATACTTTTGTATTAATATATTAATATGATGTGAGGTCCAGTTACCAGCACTGTACAGAAACAGGTAGTAGTAATGGCTAAATCTTTTATTGAAGTACAAGTCAGAGCCCAAACTTCAACTTGAGTAAAATAGTGTAGTTAGTACCAGAGTTTTTTAAAACATGCATATCTGTACTTTTACCTGAGTAAAGGATGTATGTACTTTTGCCACCTCTGGCAAAAACACAAACTGTGTAGTGTTCTGACTGTTTTGGCCCTTCATTAACTACTAAACCTGAAATGTCACTTGTTTATCATATTCACACAGTATATGCTATCACATAATTTGCTGATATTAACTAATGCTATACGTAAGTAAAAACATGTCGAGAGGTACTGGTTTAATGTATTTGAACTCCTCCATCCTGGCCTACAGTCACAGGAGCAGTCAGATGATGAGCTGGAGGACTCGCAGGCTTTTCGCAGGCTTCACAAGCTGGTCAACTCAACTCGCCGTGTAAAGAAGAAGCTCATTAGAATAGATGAGAGCAAAAAACACACATCAAAAGGTAAGGGGTTGTAGCTTTGAACCTTTCCCTGCATCCTCAGAGAGTAAATATAGATAAACCAAGACTTCATGGTAGGTTTATGATCGTCTATAACACTAATAATAACAAATGGTAGAGAAGATAAAGGAAAAGGACAAAATAAATAAAAAATCTAAAGTGTAGTGATTGTAATAAGTGTATTAATTCAACTGTACATTAACATCTTTTTGAATTCTGTGTATGGTCCGTGTGTGTGTCATTTGGCTGTGTCTCTTACAGACTCATTGAGCTCAGACTTCTCTCCCACATGTGAGGAAAAAGCCTCTCTCTACTCGGGTGTACAGAAGCACCTAGTCATGTCTCAGGGTGATGGAATGGCCTCAGCTCTGTGTGTGGATGGCGATTCAGACAGCCTGACCACATCTCCATCTTCCAGCAGCCTGGACACCTACAGTGGCTATAAGCAATTTAAGCTGTTTAACAGTAGCCAGGGGCTAAGCTACCCTCCCACTGGGCCCAGTGTGGACACTTCGATGATGGATGCAGGCAGCCACTCATCCTTTTCCGAAGCTGAGGGCTGCTGTGAGGAGGAGCTGAGGATAACCCGCTCTGTGACTGATGGAGAAATGCGACGGGCCCTGAGCCCCTTGAAATTACATGGGGTGAGATAAGACGCTCTGATCTTCTGGTTAACCTTAGCGCTATGTTTAAATATTCTGTTATCGTCCCCATTCAGTGTAACAACAGAGAAATGCTTCCATAAATAGATCTGGTAAACCCCCACTGAATGAGTAGAATGGAAACAGAGAGTTTCATGTCTATTTCCACTTATTCCTGCTGTGAAGAAAAATAACAGATTCTGATACTGTTATGTGGGGAAAAAGGTTTACATTTGAAAAATGAAACCGATATATTTTGTATTTAGCCATGTTCATCCATATAATTTTCTTCTGCAGAGGGCATGTAGCTTTGGAGGGTTTGACCTAACGAACCAGTCTTTATACACGAGACACAGCTGTAACACATCTGTAAGTACTAAACAACATCTTTCATATAAGACGATGTAGAACTCTAGGTATTTCACTTTTGTTTTTTATTACAAACAGTACAATATATGGCAAGGCTCATGTGTACACATTATCTAGCCACATGTCTTGAGATTAAGGTTTAAGGTCAGTCTGCCAAATGGCTTGTTTTGATTTCACTGCAGAGTGATAATGGGACCATCAGCAGGAGGGATGCAGCGAGGTCACCCACTCCGTCCCGCATCTCGCTTGGGAAGAAGGTGAAGTCGGTGAAGGAGACCATGAGGAAACGCATATCCAAGAAAAGCAGTTCTGTCCTGTTTGAGCAGGTATAGCTGCGATACGTTTTTTGATTTTTATTTCTCTATGATAGCTCTTGGGGTACTCTTAGGGTTGTTATGGTGTCAGAGTTTCATGGTCAGCCATGCTATGGTCAGATGTTTAATGATGATATTTTTGTAAAATACTATTTAAAAATGTGTGTGGATAGTATTTCTGCCTCACGGTTTTCCCAGGGTTTTCTTTCAGGTTTTCCAGTTTCCTCTAACTGTCCATTAACATGTACATTACTACTTTGGCAGACTGGCTGTGGTAAATTGCTTGTAGGTGTGAGTGCAGGGATATGTGTGAATTGTTCCCTGTTATTAACTAGCAGTTTCCTGCCTTGTGTCCAGTGTTCCCATGATACCAGAATAAACTAGTTACTGAAGATAAATGAATAATTGAAGGGTTAAGTTTATTTATGTCTATTACGGTCTAGCTGCCTTTTTTTTGTTTTGTTTTTTAACTGTAGTGATGTCACATCTTTTAAGTTTTAGCTACTGAAAACACAGTTACACAGAACGTGGCCTTGCAGACCACGACTACATAAAATATTTTTTTTTCTCAAATGCACCTATATAATAAAAAAAAGCATGTGGTTATGCAGTATTTCATTTATTCACATCTGAGTCTATCAGAGTAGGCTTGGAAATTACATGAACTTACTGACGTGAGTCACTGTGGTTTTGGTTTGTGCTGCATGGAAACCTATATTATGTGCTTTGTCATGCAATACATTATCCATTTCGGATCGTTGACTGCCCCCTACTGGCACCTCTATTAAAATACATTAAACGTTAGATCAAGCTCTTCTCTCTCCGTCTCTTTCACCCAGCTAAGTCTAAGCAGAGAGCCTGAGTCACTCCAGTCCCCCCACACAGACACGGACTCGCTGGAAAACCCCAAACTGAAGTCTGGCGGTTCTGTCGAGAGTTTGAGGAGCTCACTAAGTGGGCAGAGCTCATTGAGTAAGTGTGTTCAATAGTCTGCACTTGCATGGGTGATCCAAATCCTGCTTAATAGAACCACAATTCTAAACTCCATCTGATATGCATTTGCTTTTGCAGGTGGTCAGACGGTAAGCACTACAGACTCCTCTGCAAGTAACAGAGAGAGTGTGAAATCAGAAGATGGTGATGATGAAGAGTTGCCTTACAGGGGGCCATTTTGTGGCAGAGCCCTTGTACACACTGACTTCATCCCCAGTCCCTATGACACAGATTCCCTCAAACTCAAGGTGAGAGATTTGAAATTAGTATTGCTAAACTGTCTTATTAATGTAAAGCACAAAAAAGTCTAAAGAATTGTGGATGCTCTTCAGAGCAGTATTTTGAAAACATTTTTGGACATGGAATGAAAACCAGGACGTCAGTGTTCAGGCAAACAGCACTAATGCATTTCAGCAGAGATATGTCTGTCTTCATGTCTTTTTGAACTATTTATAGATTGCATGACTTGTTTAACATGCATAAGGCAATCATGTGAAATATCAGGAGACAATCTGCCACAAAGAGTTAATTCCAAAGAAGATATCACAAGACATACATGCATATAGCACACATTCAGTTACAGAGAAAAAAAACATGTAAAATACCAGACAAAATAAAAGCTTGATTAAAAAAAAAAAAAAAACCTGGATTCAGCATCATATCAATCCAGTTTTAGTGTTGTGGTATAGATTTTTAATCCTTATTGCTATCTGCAATTTGTGTATCTTGAGAAAATGTATTCAAAAAGGAATTCCAGATCACATTATGACTAGTTTTACAGGACCTATAGGTGTCAGCTGGTTGTGAAAAGTTTGTAATGCATGGCTTGCACAACATGCGCCGTGCTGAAGGAAAATGATTTATTCTAATGGCCTCTTAAAACTACTAGATTTTCCCAGATATCAAAGTGATAATGGATTTCTTCCCTGTTTTACAATATATTTTATTAGCAGCCCACACCTATCAAAGGTGAAACCTCTATTTCATATGGTATTGGGTTACATTTTATGATTACATATTTCATGTAGGTTGTATATAAAGTTTTAGTTGTCTTTTCATTGCCCACTGATTTGCATTTTTTTGCTTAAGTCACATGACTAGATCAGGTGACCCACAAGTCGAATATATATATACAACATAAACAATTTGTTAAAAATAAATAAATAAAAACCATCTGACTGAAAGATGTTATGTTACATAATGGTATATATGCTTAAAGCCCTCACTGCATGTTTTGTTTCAGAGAGGGGATGTTATAGACATAATCAGTAAGCCTCCAATGGGTACATGGATGGGCCTCTTGAATAACAAAGTGGGCACCTTCAAGTTCATCTATGTGGACGTGCTGAGTGAGGAAATTGAAAAGACCAAAACCAGCGTCAGGAAGAGAAGGAAGAGTCGACCTCCCAAACCCACGTCTGTGGAGGAGCTTCTAGAGCGCATCAACCTTAAAGTAATGACAGTTTTCCAGTAAAAAATACTATAATTAGACAATTACAGGCTCCTGTTAAGTTTTTTTTAAATCTTCTATTGCTCACTGATTCTATAGGAACACATGCCCACATTCCTGTTTAATGGATATGAGGATCTGGAAACATTTAAGTTACTTGAGGAGGAGGATCTGGATGAGCTGAACATCAGAGACCCACAGCACAGAGCAGTGTTGCTGACTGCAGTAGAGTTGCTGCAGGAGTATGACAGTGAGTGGTTTAGCAGCTAGAGACACACACACACACACACACATACACACACACACCATGGTGTTCATATTTTAAAAGAGATGAAAGTAGTTTTTAGAAAATATGCTATTTTTAGAATGTTAATTTTCCTCTGTTATGTATATGTGATCCTAGTTAACAGTGACCCTGAGACCAGTGGTTCTGTAGTAGACCCAGACGATAAGGTTCAGCCTGAGTTATCAACTCCCTCAAGAGATTCTCCACGTGACTCTGGTTGCTATGAGAGCAGTGAGACTCTGGAGAATGGTAATGACAGCCTTCTTCACCTGTGACTCTCTGCAGCCGCACTACTCATTTACTCTGTGGGCTGCCATTATCTGCATGCTCCAGCATCAAGCAAAACAAACTGCCGTGTCTGAACAGTGTTTGTTGTAAACGCACACTGGCCATTCATCTCGCCACCATCTCTGCACTTTCTCTTGCTCACCTTTTTTCCCCCTCTGCTCCGAGGACCGACCTCTTTATCTCCTTCAGTTTCTTTGCTAGTCATTGCCTGCTGCATAGTGATTATCCACAGACATGTTAATCATATCCTCCATCAGAAACTCAAAGGACCAGTACATTCCGTCTCATCTTGTTCATCGTGTACGCGGAAGTGGTGGCTTTGCATCTATCTTGCTGTTTGCTGTCTCGTCTGTTCTGTTCTGTTATGACCGTGAACAACAACAGTTTTGTGTTTTGGCTAAATGTGTGTTGAACCAAAAGTGTGATAAAGTTGTAGTTAACTGCTTAGCTGGCAGTATACATTGTTAGAATGTGGAATTTTGAGTTTATAATTTTAGTGTTTTGCTTTTATTTAGTGCTATAATACAAAAGTGATTTTGACATGCTCTTGTAAATGTCAATTGCACCTTTGGGGCATATTTTTAATGCTTGTACTTTTGAAATTGTTTAGTTTGTCTTTTGTATATTTTTCTATTAAACATAATAATATAATTTGCACCGTATCATATGTGCCTAAAACCTCTATTATATGCAACGTGAAAAGAAGTATACAATTCATATATTTACACAATTAGCTTTGACCAGAAAAATGTGGTGTGTGACAACGTATATATTGAAATGCATCTCTGAGTAAATGGCTTAACTGGGGAAATATACATCTACATATGGTTTCTTAGTTTGTCCATGACCAGTTATAATAGAGGCTACACAATAAACAGCTGTATCATACTTGTCTGGACTGTCTGCTTTTTTATTTCTGCCTGTTTCTATTCGCTTTTCATTTCTGTGCCATCTGCAGTATATGTGAAGGCATGCCGTCTCTTGTGTCAACTGTTTGTGTTTGCATGGAGAACTATTTGTTCCATCCAGTAGTCACTTCTGCATACTGATTTTTATATTGTTTATCCTGTTTTGTAAGTCACAAGCTCTTGAATGGCTCTTTTTGTAGGGAAAGGCAAAAAGACATCTCATTTAAGCAGGTCATCATCAGGCTTTGAATCCAGTCACCTGCCATCTCCTGAGTATCCGACTCCTCCTCTAAGCCAGTCCAGCAGCAGGCAGGATCCACAGTCTCACCTGCCACCTTTCCAAATAACCTCCATCAAAGATGTTCATTTAGAAACAACTTGCTCCTTGCTCAGGATAAAGCCTCTCAGTCAGAGCTATGATGAGTTGCTTCGCATCCCTGTACCTCAAGGCTT
>NC_139579.1:22508367-22688367 GCF_946808225.1 Silurus aristotelis
CCACAGTTTCTGCTCAGATCTCAGCATGCCTGGAGGACATATCTTCGTGGATGAGTGCCCATCACCTGAAACTAAACCCCAGCAAAACTGAACTGCTTGTCATCCCAGGTGATTCATCTACAGGTCAGGATCTCAGAATAACTCTTCACAACTTTCTGATCTCCCCTTCAGCCACCGCTCACAACCTTGGGGCAACTATGAACAATCAACTGTTCTTTTCCTCACATGTTGCTAATGTGACTTGTTCTTGTCTGTTCCTTCTCTTCAACATCCTTAGGATTCGACCATTTTTATCCACACAAGCTGCCCAAGTGCTTGTTCAGTCTCTTGTCATTTCAAGACTAGACTACTGCAACTCTCTGCTAGCAGGTCTACCTCAGAACCCTATTTGCCTATACCAAATGATCCAAAAGGCAGCTACGCAGCGTGACTTGTGTTCAACCTGCTGAGCCATGGGCTGCCTTTAAGCAACCCGTATAGACCTACCTCTTCCTGAAACACTTAAACTAGCACATTTCCTGGTTTGCTTTAAAAATAAGAAGAAGAAAGAAAGAAAGAAAGAAAGAAAGAAAGAAAGAAAGAAAGAAAGAAAGAAAGAAAGAAAGAAAGAAAGAAAGAAAGAAAGAAAGAAAGAAAGAAAGAAAGAAAGAAAGAAAGAAAGAAAGAAAAATTATTAGATAAATTATCCTCTGAGGAAATGTAAGCTATTTCATAGAAATGGTTTGGGTCAGGTTTTTCCCTTTAAAAACTAACACACTTCTATCCAGCTTCCATTAACTCAAGACATGATGTGGATGAAGTCAGTTTTTTGAGGCTGCAATCTCCACTCTCCAGGAAAATGAATTGCACAGATGTAGCAATATTATGTGCCAGAACAATGACTGAACTTTCCTGTACCATCTATGCTTTTAGCAATTGTTGTTATTTAAGTGCTCAGACTGGCATGAAGAGAGTGAAAGCAAAAAAAAAAGAAAACGGTGAAAACTGTGTTTTAAGATAACCTCACATCCTATTCAACCTTCAAACAGCAGTGGAACCCAAATAGCTTGGAAAGGTGTATCAGCACATTTTGTGCTCCACTGAAAACAGAGTCAAATCTACACTCACTGTTATTGCTCCTAATGCAATTTTCATCACCGCTGCTCGCAAGATAGGATAATGCAGCTCAGACCAAATCCACAATCCAAAAGGCCAGAGTTCTACTTTAAATTTGTCCTTGTAGCTTCACTGCATCTTGTATGATGGGTAATAAGGGCATAAAGACTGGCTTGCAAAGTTGAATGTACATGTTTTAGCAGTAACGATGAGTATGCTGACTCAGTGTGCACACTGCACTACAAAAATTGGCCTGAAACTTCCATTTTCACCTTCAGAACTAGCGTTAAATTCAACTAGACCTATGACTTAAAGTACGATTAATTCATTTTTAATTTAGACATTAAAAATATTGATCAGCTCCAGGGTCCTAAAAACCAAATCAGAGCTGTCCATGTGGGGATTTAGATATTCTCCCTGTGTTTGTGTGGGTTTCCTTCTGGTTTCTACTCACCTTCCAAAAACGTACTGGCAGGTGGTTTGGCTATACTAAATACCCCCGTAGGTGCAAATATATGTGTAGGAGCTGGCATCCCATTCTTAATTCATCCCCAGTGTCCCTGGGATTGGCTCTTTAGAACCACAATAACATGAACCTGATGATGAATCTAATAAAGATAAAGATTTTTTTGCCATTATAAATTGATGTCAGCCACCCTTTAAAGGTTTTTCACTAATCAAGGTATCTTTTCCATTTATCTTCTTTTTTTAATTTAATTTTGAATTTGTTTTAAAACAAAACACAGTCTTAATGTGCACATGTACAATTTATCACATATCCTACAGATCACAAAGCAACATTTTCACAATCATTATCTCTTTTAGCTCAGAAAGCATTTCCATCTTAAGAAGCTAATATCAGTCTATCTATGCATCATGGGATTTGAAAAGAAGTCTCTGTGTATCTGCACATGCTGGGTTAGGGGCCTGCTTTATTCTTTCTGTTTGGTGCTATTGTGGGACTTGTGAAAACATTCTGTGAAGTCACGTAATCTAGGTTTTTGTGTTTTGGTTTGTTGTTTTTTTGAAAGGTTGATGAACAAAAGGAATAAAATGTCTCAGTACATCATGCTACTGCTTGTATGCATCATCCACCATGCACTTTCCAGAAAACGAAAAGCCAGCTGAAGTGAACATGCCAACATCTGTAAGGTCAAAACAATTCTTTCCTACAAGCCAAAAAAAGAGCGTTTCTGTGTAAATGAACTCCTAAGTGGAATTAATGAATGAGTCGTGTGTACATTTGCATAGAGATGCATTTATTCACAGCAGATAACTGATGAATTTAGGACAGCTAGGACTACACAACTCCAAGCACTTGAAGGGAAAAGGCAGAGTGAAGTGCTAATCTAATATGTCAGATAAAGTTTGACATTTACAATAGGTTTAAAAAAGAAAATCCCCAGTCATGGAACTTTTTCTTGCCCATTAAAATGTAAATTTGCTCATTCAGTGCATAGAGATGAAGGGGCAGGATAAGTGCTGACCTTTTGCAACAATTATACACATTCATTTATTTGACAAGAGGAATGGCTACTGGCCCTGTGATAGGAACCGAAGTCTTCACACCTGAAAGAGAATGGGAGGGTAAAGGAAGCCACACAAATGTGCCCTATAAAAAGAACAGAGTGGATCAACGACAGGAGAAAGGCAAACCTTTTAACCATGTCCTTGAAATACAAGCTGCAGGAAGCTAGAACATTTTGATGGACTTCAAACTCTTTGCCTTGAACAATTATTTTCAGGTCTGTAAATTCTTTCACTCGCCGTTGCTGGTTCAATTCTTTCAACATTTCTGTAGAACAAGAAAAGAACACAAAAAGCAATTTCAATTCAAGCGTGTCAAAAAGGTGCATGATTAAAAAAGAGAATCATTTGTTTGTGTATCTAAAGAGCTGAAAAAGATGAAGGAAATGGGGAACAAAAAATAAATAAATAATCAAACTCAAATATACATGGAGAGATCCATGCACCAGAAAGAGCAAAAGGTCAACAGTCTCATTAGAAAATAACATTTGGCTACACATCTACAAAGGAGACACATGGGAAATGTTTAAGATGTTTGGTCCCGAAGGGAAAAGCTGTGATTAAACCCGGATTCAAATATTCACTGGTCTGAAGTGCCTTCCGCAGTAAACCAGTACGCTTCTTTCAGAAAGTGAGTCACAGAAAAAAAAAGAAAAAAAAAGAAAAATAAAAGAAACTTAAATATAAGAAAGAAAGAAAGATTAGGAGAGGGATCTGCTTCTTTGATATCACAGTAGATGGAACATATACATTCTGTTCTGAATTTGTCAATTATAATTGTAATTAAATCAATGCACTTTATTCTAGTCTTATAGGTTGTCCACCTGATAGTACTGATATGATCATATATTTTTCTTTTCTCTTTTTATTAATACTTGCTGGTGCACCTTATGTACAGTTACTGAAGTTCCCACACACATATACAGTTCTAATGTGCATAGAGTAGAAACAGTATATTATTATTTTTCAATGTGTTTACTGCAATAATGCACCTTAATGTCCAGTTCTGTATTCATACTGTATTTGACTGCACTACTGTAAACAGTGTTTCATATGTGTTTTAATTTTTTTTTATTTTACCCCTTTCTTAATGTAATATTTAAATTTCAGCTAACCTTAATATTTTTCTCTAGCTTAAATATTTTTCCACATCCTGTTGTTTGTACTTTTGTTGAATATGAACTGGCAGCTGTAATATTATCTATCTATCTATCTATCTATCTATCTATCTATCTATCTATCTATCTATCTATCTATCTATCTATCTATCTATCTATCTATCTATCTATCTATCTATCTATGACAAAAAAAAGGAAGAAAAAAAAAACAGACAGAAAAAAGAACATCATATTGTTTTACAATGAACACCCCCTTATTTTATTAACTAGTTCAGATTATTATTTTTTTTTTATGTTTAATGATTTTAATTCAGTGTAGGATTTTGCTAGGTTATTAAATGAATCATGTCAGTTTATGGGCTAAATTATCAGTACACCTGACTTTTCCAGCCATATGTAGTTCTTTTATCACACTGTTACCAGAGAGTAGAGAGGCACACAATTATATATGATGTATTTGAATGCATTTAATTTTAAATTTACTTTCACTTGAACTTGAAGACCCAAACCTGCTCCAGCATGACAATGCCCCTGTGCACAAAGCCAGCTTCATTAAGATATGGTTTACTTGGGTTAAAGTGAAAGATCTTGAATGACTTGCTATTGAGTTCAACCCTATTGGACACCTTTGGGATGAATTGGAATGCTGACTACACCCCAGGACTTCGAATCCTACATCAATACCTGACTTTACTAACATTCTATATTCAAATCAAATCTTCACAAGCACACTCCAAAATCTACTGGAACATCTTTCCAGAAGAGTGGACATTGTTATAACAGCATATGGAAAGTAAATGGAAAGATTAAAAAGCGTATGCGAATCATATGGTCAGGTGTCCACAAACTTTTGCCTGTGTAAAGTATGCACACAGAAAACATTGGTCTACCACTGAATAATCTGTTTTTACCAGAGTTAATGCAAGATTTTCGTTATTAATAAAGCACAGCTGGCCGCCTCATTTAAAAGCAACAAAATTATAAAATTAATTTAATCTCTAAATGCTCATGTTTAATACTTGGTTATAAATCTTTTGCAGTTTAATGATGTATGTGAGTGATCGACATCTCTCCTGATGGAGCTCTAGCAGGACTGTAATAACTTTTTTGCCTTCATTTCATCATTCTATAATACTTACCCTGGAACTCTCTATGGTATCTTGTGCTAAATCTCTTGAGGGTAATGACAGAGAATTCATATCTTGATGCTGCTCTTTAATACATCTAGACCCACATGCTGCGGAGTGCTTGGGATTTGTGCACCATATTTTTTCATCATGAAAGTATACTTTGGCATTATTATGGTATCATTCACACAATACACACTCAATGTTCACGTAAACTGTAATACGTCAACACCTGTTCTATTTAGCATTTGAAAAGGTGTAAAATGTTTATACATTTCAAGAGCTTCAGTTACTGCTTACATAAAACATCAGAATGGGGAAAAAACTGAAATTTCAATTACTTTAACCAGGGCATTTTTGCTGGTGCCAGACAAGCTGCTATAAATATTTCAAAAACTGCTGATCTCCTGGATATTTATGCCCAAGTTTTGACACAGAATGGTGCAAAAAACTAAAACCATCCAGTGTTATTTCTGCAAGCAGAAACACCTTGTTGATGAGAATGGACAGACTGGTTTGAGATGACTAGAATGTAAGTAACATACTCTTGAATGCTATGAATGGTAAAACATGCTTTCCTGCTCACCACAGTTGTTAAGAGTTGTTATCTAGGTTACTATTACCTTACTTTCAAATGAACAGGTCTAGCCATTCTCCTTTGACCTCTTTTGGCAGAAGTTTTACTGGGTAAATGTGTTAAGTTTAAAGACTGTTGTGTGTGAAAATTCCAGGCAATCAGCAATTTCTGAAATACTCAAACCAGCCCATCTGGCACTTTCTTACTTGGCATGGATTGCTGTGAGCTTTAACTAAGGCTCTTGACCTGTATCTGCTAATTTTATGGACTGTGTTACTGCCAAATGATTAGTTAGATAATTGCATGAATAAGTGTAACATAAATGGTAAGTTTATATACACAAATATATATACTATTGGACAAAAGTATTGGAACACCAAACATTTCCAGCCATTTGGGGTTCTTTCCAAAACTGTTACCACAAAGTCAGAGGCACACGATATTATAGGATGTTTTTGGATCACTAGAAGTCCCATACCTGTCAGCATGACAATTCCTCTGTTCCCAAAACCATCTCTATGAAGATATGGTTTACATGGGTTTGCTACAGAGTGCTGACATCAACCCTATTCAACACCTTTTGGATGAATTGGAACGCTGACTGCACCTCATGCCTTCTCCTGAGTTTACCAATGCCCTTGTGGTGAAATGAACACAAATCTCCACAAACACACTTCAAAATCTGAACCGCTAAATATCTTCCCAGAAGAATGGGTTATTATAACAGCAAATGGAAACTACATGTCGAATTGGATGTTCAAAAGCACAAACAAATCTTATAATCAGGTGATGATTTTACTGGATTTCAAAATGCTCTGTATTATTTCTCATAAACCTCATAATGTGTTCCCCCTTTAATTATTTTTCACTTTTATCTCATTCTTTCTCTCTAAACAATTATCTTCACTGTATGTAGTACCCTGACCCAAAACATTCCTCTCTTTTAGCACTTTAAAAAGATAGTTTGCAGTGTATAGCTAATAGGGTTTAAGAATATCCCTTAATTTGAAAAAACTCAGAGCAGAAATGACTACATATAATTGGCCTTACCAAAAAAGAAATGGTTTGGGACATATGTGATCATCTGTGTAAAATGTTAATTTGAATGGAGTGTGTGAATAGCATGGCAGCTAATTATTTTCTATTTAAGTGGGTCAGTGTTCTCTGGAGGTGGACCAACCATTAACAACTCAAGCTATTATTATTAAAGAAAGAACAGTTATTTTTGTCTAAAATAAAATCTTGGAAAACATAATTAATTATATATTTGATGTAACTACTAATAAAAACCCATTTTTTGCTCTTTTTTATACCTAGCTGTGTAATACTGGGTAACACCGATGCAGTACAGTCTACAGGGAGCGCTCTTCGCTCTCGGTTTAACTGGAGAGAATGCTGAAGTTGTGAAATGTGTCCTTCGAGCACAAAGGCATGCTGAACTGAGAACAATAGAAGCACAGATATGGGGATGAAACACACTCAAAAGCGCTCTCACTAGTAGGACACATGCGAGGATAAAGTCAGAATAAATGAATGCAAACTCTGTTTACAAAGAGCCTTAGAGCCGGCTGAAAGAGACCATTCTTTTTCTCTCCTCTCTTCCAATTAACCACAAAGCCAAGCCTACATATATGAAGAGAATTGCCTGAGGTGTAACAATTGTCCTAAATAATGTAAAAAGTCAACATCTTTTTTTCAAATTGCAATATTTTGTGATATAAATGAACATCAGACATTTTCCCACCTTACTAGGTAGAATAAAAAAATACAGTAGTACAATATCCAATTACAATTAAAATCATAGTTCAATAACTATAATCATAAACTAACATGATTTTGAACAGTTATTTGTTAAGGATCTGAAGGACATCTATCCAAAATTGACAGAGGGATAAGACTTATGGCAACATTTAAGAAGCTGCAGAAATAATTGGTCACACCCTGTATGTGATAATCTCTCAACAGTCTCTCATATTCTTCAGATGGCTGGGCTATAGGGAAGGGTGGCTAAACAGAAACCGTTTCTCACAAAAAAAAACCCTACCTAAACCTAATGTACTTTTTGCCTACTTAATAACTTATTAATAACCTTATTAACCTTAATGCAAATAATAATAGAATGAATATATTTTTATTGTTTTATGAAGAGTGGATATATAAAGTCTACACACCCCTGTTAAAATGGCAGGATATTGTAGTGACAAAATAAATCCAACATAATAAATGTTATAGATTTTCTTATGTTTACTAACTTAGACCAATTTACACAATTAGAAGTCATTAAAGGAAAAAGTTTTAAGCAGGTTGCATAAATGTGCTGTGACCTTTTATAAATTGGAATGTTCAAAATAACATTCAGTCTCAAGTTCATAAGTAAAGTTAACACTGTCATCAACGGAATTATTTTGTTTAATGAAATTCATTCATCAATGAAATTATTCCACCCCAAAATATTCATTGTTTCTGTTTTCTTGGTTTCATCTATCTGCTACAGTCATGGTTTCCAAAGAGCTTTCAAAGGATGCAATGGATCTCACTTGTTGAGGTATCGATCAGGCAATTAGAGAAAATGCAGCACTAGAGTAATATCACCAAGACAGAATGACCCTCTAAATTCAACACAAGGCAAGACAAAAAAACATACCAGGAAAGCTGCCAAAATTAAAGGAACTGCAGGAATATCTAACAAGAACTGATTACTCTCTGCAAAAGACAACAATCTCTCATATTCTACATGCCTGGCTATGGGGTTTGGTGGGTCACAAAAACATTTATGTCCAAATAGATCACCCTAAGCATGTGTAAAAATGTGTTATGGTGTAATAAGACCAATTGCAAAGGTACAATTACTGTTTGGTGCAAAAAAGCACATCAAGGTGAAGCACGGTGGTGGAAGCATCAAACTATGAAACTGCTTATCTACAGCCTGAATTGAAGCTTTTATCAAGGTGAAGGGAATCATGAATAGCTAAAAAGCTACCGATTTCAGTGCAAAACCTGCAAGGTACCTGCAAGTAAGCTGAAGATGAAAACGAATTTCATGTTTCAGCAAGACAATGACCCCAAGCATGCATCCAAAAAAGGAATGTCTTATCCAAAAGAAGATCCTAAACCAAGCCAGAACCCAGACCTGAATTCAAAAGAAAATGTGAGGGAGCAACTATGCTCAGGAGGGGCAGAATGAAAGAGTGGGAAAATATCGCCAAGTCAAAATGCCACACTGATAGACTCTTAACCAAAACCCTGAGGGGTGTGCTAAAATCAAAAGGTACTTCAATAAAGTGTCAGTTCAAAGTTGTATACATTTAGAGAGAGATATTAGCCTGTCATGATTCTTCTTTACTTTATTTGTACACTTTGCAATTTGAAATGGAAAGTACATAAAGATCTGTTTATCTTTTTTTCCTACTCCACAAAACCTACCATTTTAGGAGGGATGTGTAGGATTTATATCCACTGTAAATTTGCTATACTTGACATACTTTACTTTAAAAGACTAGATGTGTTTTCTGTGGAACTTGAGTATATAGGAGTATAAAATAAATGCTGCTGCACCAAATGCATTTGTACCAGCACCCCTACCCCTCAATCCCCTCCACCCCCACACAAACACACACTACTATATATTAAAAATATCGGGGGGAAAAACTCAACTGATTATGTCTGTTTCGCTACTTCACGTACTGTAGCCAGTATCCAGTAACCTGATTAAAGCCTGACATTCACTGTGTGATGAAATCTCACTCAGCTAGTATTAGGCATCTTTTTTCAGATGGACTGTTTTTACCACTGTATTTAATAAACTAGTCCCTTATACAATATCATGCTTACTGGACTGACAGATGCAAGATTTAAAAGTAGCCTACATAAAATTTGTACGTCTTTTTTATTAAATATATTCAGAATTACTTGCATAAGTACCTTATAGACAGAAATAAATACATTTTGGTAAAAATCTGATTAATACTTTGGCATAGGGACAGGTCGCTTGATAATATATTTGGCTATACACGGTCTTTAATCACTTTTTTAATCAATCTTTTCTTTTCTATTTTTACCTTACATAGTTATTTCACAAGTATTTCACATTCACATGTTGAACCTACACAGCATTTTACATTCTTAATATATTTAATATTTATATATTTTATTTGACTGGAAGATCTGATTAATAGTCTGATTATATTTTGCAAAGATTTAATCTGTGTGAAAAAATATATACAAATCTATCACAAGGATATTTACTACAGGCCTGTGTACTGCTGTTTTCCATGGCAAAAATAAACCCTTTTATTAAAACACTACAAAACAATGTTGAATGTATTTTCTAAGCTTCTAATCTCCTGAAAACTCTGAGCGCTCTGACTGACAGGGGTTTTAATCAGTGCACCAGCAGTTGAGAGCAGGTCACTGGCTAACTGATGTGTCTTATTTTTTAAAGAGAGAGGAGCAAAGAGAGCTGATTCTCTATGTCTAGGGCATGTTTGGAGTGTGCTCCTGAATTTGGTTATAATACTATGCCTTTGATATTTCATTTTGTGCTGAAAGTGTAAAGCACGACTCACTCCCATTTGCACACATTATTATGAACAAGGGATTGCATGTCATTAATGAGAGCTGCAATTAATTTGTCCAATCGTCCAAATTAATGAGCTATCCACTCGCTTGCTTTAATCACAGAGAGCAGAATCGAGTATGTCAAAAGGGCCAAATTGGTTTCCCATTATGTGCTGCTACTCATGAGGTTAGCATTTGCAATGTATCAATGTTAGTGTTTTTCTGTAATTTACATTTTGTGTGCACTTACGGTTATATGCGCCTGCACTGCTTTTTTTTTTTACTTATTATTTTAATATTTTTTCCATTACTTTGTCACAGGAACCTTGGGGAGCTCATGAACGAACTTTAGGGATCTTAAAGACAGCGATGATGATCTATTGAACGGACCTTCCATTCTCAGTGACAAGCTGATAAGTAGAGAGCAAAGCTGCTCCCTGTCTTCACATCGTTCCCTCTATAGAAGATTAATATTACTAGCAATGCAACATGACATGCAATTTAAAAGAGAGGCAATGGAACAGATTTTTTGCCTTTAGCTCAGCAGAATATCTAGATTCCACCGTCGGCCAAAAGCGTCTACTAGTGCCGGCACACAATTTCCCATACTGATTACATGACCAACTGCTTTACATTTGTTAAATGTAAGGGAAATTTATTATTTAATGCCCCTACGATGGCAAAACAAAATGATTAATCAAGCTCTCTGGCATATGCAACATCACAGACTACCGCAAACAGTATACACAAATTATTTTTGTTTAAGATGGACCATATCTGTATATATACATATACTAATTGTTAAATCTTTATCATTTTTATGGTGAATATACAGCAGTGAAAAAGAAATCAAAGGTGAAAAGAAATATATTACTGACAGACCACCACCTTTAATACTGTGTCGCTCACATTAATCATCAAGGCACTTGTTTGCTGAGCATACTGCACAATATTGCACAAGCTAACACTAAGACTTCATAAAGTTATCATAATAGCATTTGCAGGATGAAAAAAAAGAAAACAAGTGGAAAAGGAAAACAAAGCAGAGTGCATTTATCCGCTTGGAGAAAGAGATGAATGAGTGCATTTATTGAGGGCGATAGTCAAGAAAGTAATAAATGTGTGCAAGATCATCAGCTGTTTGGACTGAGAAAGTACATTTTCCCAGGGTTATTGCTTCACCAATATCCACCCACATACTCAAGGAAGAAAAAAAAAAACAATAGCTTAAATTTCGGTTTAAAATTTGAAGACGAGGACAATTTTACCTTTGGGATGCCAAGGGTCTGTGAACTCATACTTCCCCATGCCGACCGTGCGGAGCATCTGCAAGCCGTTGGCAGTCTCTTGAGCGGTGCAGCCATTGCTTGGAGGAGGATGTACAGACGCTTGTCCGTTTATCATTGGGACGCTGCTGGTTAATGTAGTAGATGGCTGCATCATGGGATGCGTAAGATGGCCATTGCCCATCACTGTTTGGCCGGTCTGGGTGACCTGACATACGCCAGGCATAGGAGACATGGCTATAGGGGGCAGGCCAGTGAGCCCCAAGGTCTGGCTGTGCACATTTAGAACCATGTTGGCCAGTGGCTGTGAGGGCGGTTGGGCTAGCTGATAATGTGACGGCAGAAGTGGGTGAGGTGGGGGCACGGCTGTTTGAAGGGAAGGAGTGGCACCTATGATGGGTGCCTGGACAGTCACTCCCTGGCTATATACAGGTGGCTGGGGAATGCCGTAGGTGTGGGAAAGAAGACTCGCCTGGCTCACTGTTGGCACTGCTGGGGGCCATAGATGACCTAAAGAGAAGATAATATGAAGTTAATATGTGAGTCATATGTTCTGCCATTTCAATCAACCATAGAAGCCAAAGCTGATTTTGACATGAGCAAAACAAATAATATAATTGCCCAAATATCCAATGGCCATTGGATATTTGAGCAAAACAAATAATATAATTGCCCAAATATCCAATGGCCAATTTTTACCTGAATTATCTTTCTCCCTCAGTTGTTTGCTAGGGGGTTCGTCAGTGTCCCAGGGAGTGGACTGGTTAATGGGCGTCTGTCCCCATCTGACACTGGGAGCCAGAACAGGTCCTGCAGTTTGGTTTTCTAGTACCGCATGTGCTGAGACCTGCTTCAAATAAGAAAAAGTAAACATGCTAAACTGAGCACCCCAAGCTTTAATTATAAGTTACAATCCCCAATTACACCCAGTGTGTCAGACACTGGTAGATCATTGTGCGTTCTTAATATTCCATTCTCCTATGCTCGCTTAATTATGCTGCTGTTCTAGTTTAGCACCATCAATAATGCAGGAAAACCCAAGGTCGGCTGCCAGCAATTGGACTTGGCAGAAAGGATGGGAGATCTATATAGAAAACATTTTACTAATTATCTTTGCCTCACACTGCCTCTAAATCAAAGTGGAGACACAATATGAGAAAAGCTATTTCGCAGTTATTTAGAGGAATTGTCACATTTCACTGCCATGAAAAAATAGCACAAATGACTTCATGAGAATTGATAGTTGAATATTACTTGCGGAGGGCCTAAATGAATACTCCACTACACCTGACAGAAGTGACAGAACATA
Source organism: Silurus aristotelis (assembly GCF_946808225.1). NCBI lineage: Eukaryota > Metazoa > Chordata > Actinopteri > Siluriformes > Siluridae > Silurus > Silurus aristotelis. The sequence continues at coordinate 22,520,964 of NC_139579.1, forward strand.
TTCCTTTTGTGATGCAGAGCAATTAACTGTCTGCACAAAAGTCAACACAAACAGATTTATTACAACGCTTCCTCTTGAGTTTCGAATAAGTGTTCTGCATTAATAATATGACAGGCCTGTAAAGAGAAGCAATGCAATCACTGAAAGCTTTGAATTATAAGCACAACCATATTCAATAAGAAGGCTGTATACAGTAGTTTAATTACTTTAAATGTTTTTTAAAATACTTTACCGTATCCCATACAAGATTTTTAATACAACACGATTCATGATCTGCTATTGCAACATTATGGAAAGTGTTTCCTTTCATCATTCATTATTTAGGCTGGATATGAAAAGATCTATAAGTGAAGTAGTAGAAAGTGCAAACAATAATCAGTGAGATCAAACAGCTAGGGAGGAAAAAGTAAACAAATCATATAAATAGCGATTTTCAAAATTGCTAGCAACTGGGTTAATACCTAATCACAGCTTTGGTGCTAATCTGATCGATCAATTCATGGGATAAATAAAACAATAAGAAACAGAGTTTTGTTTACACCACATATGTTTATCACTGCACAAAAAACATCTTATATATGATACATATTTTTTGCATAAGGACCTAAAAGTTTTTAATTAACCTCATGAGCAATCTGTTGCATCATCATTTTTCTTACAAAAAAAACAGTAAGTTCTAGGCAATTATAACTGTCATACATCAAGAGTGTTTTACAGAACAGAGACAAGGCCAAAAGCTAAAGATCTGTTTAGATAACAAAGCAGCTAGTTGATATAATTAGCTGCAGAACATTCATTACACAATGCATTGTATGAACTCCAGCAGCAACACTTGCACTATGAAAAATAACCAAACGAATAAAATAGCGAATAAATAGATATTTTGTTTATTACATTCAGAAAAATTCCCAGCAATTAAGCAGAAACAATTAAATCATTATACCAAAGGCTTTTTTTGTTTATTTTTTATTTTTTTCCAGATGCATGAAATCCACAATTCTTTATACAAGATTCAATAATTTTAAGAGTCTACTGAAGAACACTTTTTATGCAGTAATGTGGCTGTAAAATTTCTTAGCTTATAATGTGTGCCAGTAGTTGTGATCTGACCCTTTTTGTTTATTTTTCTTTTTTTTCTTCCCCAGATGCATGAAATCCACAATTCTTTATACACGATTCAATAAATTTAAGAGTCTACTGAAGAACACTTTTTATGCAGTGATGTGGCTGTAAAATGTCTTAGCTTATAATGTGTGCCAGTCGTTGTGATCTGGTGCTGGGTCCTGCATGAGTCATGAGGATTAGAACCTCTGGTGTTCAAATCTGCATAATTATTTGAATGCTGCATTGTGGATCGCCTGATACAGCTCGCACAAATTTTACATTGCAATGCGATTGGATCATGCACAATGTATCATGATACCCCTAGGAAAAGCTTTTTCACCCAGCATAGGTCACAACAGATTTCACAGCACCACCATTTATATTTCATTTCAATTTTTGCTTTTTCTTTATAAGTGATATTAAAAATAACAAATTAGGAAATCCTTTGGGATCATGCACAATTTTCTACCCTATGCAACATGATACAGAAGTGTTCATGCAAAAACATTTGAAAGTACATAATACTAAAAAAAAGATAAAGACTTATAAAGACTTATAAAGACTTATAAAGACTTATAAAGACTTATAAAGACTAACGAGCTGTTTTATAATATAAAATGAGTGATATATAAACCTATGGAAGACACTTGTATAATAAACAAAAGTAGGATTTAAAGCAATGTTTGGTAAATATGAAGCTTTTTAGACTATACTAATGTACACTAATGTATACATCCATTAATAGTGCATTTGAATGAGGCAGGCAGGAGCAGAATTTAAAGGTTTGTTGGAGCATGATAAAGGCTTTGCAGCACAGCCAGCAGCTACTGTTGGCTGTGTTTCAAAACTGTCCCTCAATAAAACAATGTCTACATTCCACTTTACTGCTGCCTCCATGTTATGGTAACAGTTCATCTAATTCACATAAGCGGAGTATGTTTGCCATCTATTATTGAGGAGAAACAACATTGACATATTAATACTGCTGAAAAATTTATCTTTTGCTTGTTTTATAATCAAACCATTCCACGCACAATTACCCTACTATAAACACACCTCTTTTTGCCATCCAAATGTGTATATACAGAGCACACATTCATGTAACATTTATGTGAGAATATGAGGTCGCTTTGCAAATCTGCCCCAGGTGTAAACAAATGAAAAGGAAATTGACTAGTGGTTGGTTAGTGGGGGACTTATTTGTTCTCAGTGCAGTCTGCTTGGAAAACCAAATAGTAAATATTTCATTTCAGGAGAGGAGTCTTCCACAATTCTTCTGCTAGTCTTATATTTTGTTTGTTGATCCTGAATACTAAGCGTGCATATATATATATATATATATATATATATATATATATATATATATATATATATATATATATATATATATATATATATGTGTGTGTGTGTGTGTGTGTGTGTGTGTGTGTGTGTGTGTGTGTGTGTGTGTGTGTGTGTGTTTATATCTGTCAGGTCTCATTACTCTAATCCTATCCTTTTCCATACTTTGCAAATCGCTGACAAGAAATATTTTTAAGCTGCACACACAATCATACTCACGCTGAAGTGAAACGCTATTAATGTTGATTGGATTTTCATGAATGGGTTTAGATTGCAGTCAATTAGTCATCATAAAGATTACATAAACCATAATCAGCCATGCCAGATCATCTAATAGTTATCTCTAAAGGGCAGAAAATCAAAGCTTCTCATCAAAACAGGCAGAAATGCACAACAAAATGTATAAAATATACAGCACTGAAATTAGTGACACTTCAGCTACAACAAAGGGAACACTGTTTACTTACTTGAACACTGCATTTATTTAAGCACCAATGTTTTAGGTAGTGCAATTCTTCATGCGAAACGCTGCTTTCAAAATGATCGGCCCCTAAAGTAAGTAATTTGTGGTGAAGCCCCCTCGGAAAGAATTACAGCACTGAGTCTCTGCCTGTAATAACTAAGAACACTGAAGACAATTGCAAAGGGATGATAGACCACTTTTATATGCTAAGAATTTAAAACTTTTTTATAGTCTTGGTTTATGCACGTTTTACATTCAGCCTACGGGATTTCAACAAGGTTCAAATCCAGAGACAACCACAAAAAAAAAGTGTTCCACCTTCCATTTCACTGCAGAAATTGTCTATAGTTTTAGACTACTGAAATGTCTTACATTTTTTTGCTCAATGTTTTTAGGTTTTGTAAGATTTTTTAAAATGTTTTATTGTGTTGAATGTTCTTCATTTGGTATGTTTCAACACTACACCAGCAGGCAAGAAATATACCATTCATGTAATCCATTGAGTTCGTATCCAAGAGAGCTTTTGCATTTGTGTCAGTTAGCATATAGTATAAGTATAGTTAGCATATAAGACAGTCACTAATGTGAACATTAATTGATCATAATTCAATTTCAATTATTATTGCCTTTCAATATGGAAAAACTGAATAACATTATATAAAATGCTCCTTTTCTGTGATTACTATACACAGCCTGATCTGCATTACTGGAATAATTAGCACACTCTACTTCCATTTTGTTCTTTTCATTTGTATGAGCTTTGCCTTTTGTGAAACTTTGTTGGTACGTATGGCTAAATGGCAATCAGATGATCTATTAACATGCTTGATAATTTACAGTTGATCATATGGTCAAACTTAACAAAACTTAGGTACATTTGGTCTGGCATACAGTAGGACTTACACACAACTTAATCACTTAATCTAAAAATAAAAATGAGGCCTTTCTGATTTGTTCTTTTTAAGGTAACAAAGTATATAAAAAATCCACATAAACAATGCAAATATAAAATGATCCTGAACTTGCTCAGACAATTATTTATAACAGAGCAGTAGGGGGGAATATCCTGCTTGAAAAGACATAGCTGGTTTTGTTTACCACTGTTTTGCACACCACTTAAGCGTCTGCATCCTGGCGGTATGGACACACTTGTGAGATTGTTAGTTATCTTCTCCCCAATATGCTGTGCTCATTATCCATACATGCTGGCATTTTATTTCCTTGCAGAACACATGCACTTCATTTAAATGTACTATTCTTTACCACTGTCAAAACGACAGCATGTATATGACATGATATCATTCATTTGCACAGGGAAAATTAACCATTGATTGCATTTTGCAATTAAATCTCATCCCTGCGTGTGTGTGTGGAGGATCTTTTTCCTTTAGTCAAATAAGCCATCTCAATTCAAGATGGCACTCGTCCATTCGTCTAATCTTCTCAACTCTGGCCAGGACCACCGTCTGCCTCTGAGAAAGCCCCAATGCAGAGTACAAGCTGTCGTGCTCTTATTTGCTATTCCTGTCTTTTCTGTCAGCATTGAAGCCTCCTCTTTAGCCCTGCCATGGGCATGCATCTGCACTGACAAATCAAGAGGGAACACTGATGCCTCTGTGTGAAGGGGTCTGTTAAAAAGTGGGCTCTTTTCTTTGTGGCAGTTCTGTGGCAGGAAGAGCCTGGGACTATGGATGAGCAGAGACTCTTAGAAGGGCTATGGTTTCTCTGCTCCTTCATGCTCGAGCATCCTCAGAATGTGGCTGCTCTCAAGGTACAGCACAATCGTTCCTGGCCCCTAGTTTCTCTATGCCCACTCTTAGCAGGGAGGATCCAGAGAGTGGCTTTGTTCTTGAATGGATTTCATGCTCACATCAAATCAAATCAGCCTTCCATCACTAAACTGACCATGTGAGTTTTACACTTCTACATTTACTTTTGACTGACAGACTGACAGGCAGGTTCTCAGTAGCTTACTTTCATTTGTAACTCTAATTTTAATCATGTTGTGGGCAGCACAGCGGTGCAGTGGGTATCGCTGCTGTCTCAAAGCTAAAGGGTCCCTGACATATTCTTGAGCTTGAACATTCTTTTCTTGTGACTATATTCTCTGCTAGGAGCTGCTAACTGGACGTGCTGCACTACATTGCCTCTAGGTAAGAATTTCTGTGTGCATAGTGTTCATGCTTTGCAACAGTCTGACATTCCCAGGATAGACTCCAGATCCAAAGCAATCCTGATCACAATAAAATGCTTATAAATGGTAATTGAAAGATCATATCAGAAACTGCTAAATGTTGAATTTCTTGGTTATTTCAGCATTGTCTATGAGTCAGTGTAAAAAGGACTAACAATTCACAACTATTGCATGACATATTTGAAGTCCTTTCCCATAGGACCCTTAATTCTTCACTTCTCTTCCTGTAGTAAATGGTTTTCAAGTTCCCTTTTGGCATACTCTAAATGTTCTGCATAATGCCATTTAAACAAATCTAAATGGGACTGAACTCTGCTGACAAAAATGAAGCATTCTATGAAACAGAGCAGCTGATGGAGGGGAAAGAGGGCAGTCTGCAGACAGAGACTGAGGATACTTGATAAACCTTCAGGCATCTTGAAAGTGGTCCAAAAAAAAGATAGTGATGATCATGGGGGAAAATCAAATGGGAACTGTGTCTGGGTTTGAATGTGTGTAAGAGTTTGCGAGTATGTGTGTGTGTGTGTGTGTGTGTGTGTGTGTGTGTGTGTGTGTGTGTGTGTGTGTGTGTGTGTGTGTGTGTGTGTGTGAGAAAGAGAGAAAGAGAGAGAGAAAGAGTGTGTGTGTGTGTGTGTGTGTGTGTGTGTGTGTGTGTGTGTGTGTGTGTGTGTGTGTGTGTGTGAGAGAGAGAGAGAGAGAGAGAGAGAGAAGGAGAGAAAGAGGAAGAAAGAGAGAAAGAAAGAGAGAGACAGAGACTATGCTAATACCCTCTCACACATACACTCTTGCAGTATCTATTTACTAAATCTGTTGTGAACGTGTATTGACTACAGATGCTGTCGCGACTCAGTAGCAATTGGAAAAGCTGGCCAAAATCTAAAAGAACCTGTGTCTAAGTAACACATTTACATAAGTGACAGTGAAAGGAAAGGAACAATCATTTATTTTCACTTGGCTTAGGGTAACTAGCAGAGGCAACTAATAGCATGTTACTTTTACTTAGTAACTTGAGCAACTTGTAGAATAAATCCTATGAATCATACTCCATTATTAAATATAGTGTACCAAAGTGTACTTCACGTGTACATCTGTGACATCGAAAATGCAATTCTGCTCCTCGGGCAATTAAATAATGTGCTTTACTTCTCTATCAGCCTAAATATGGATTTTTTTTTATATCCGGAATATTTTACATTACTAACTGTCAGACAAAGAATATTTGTCTTCAATGCTTAAACTTTAAGCTATAATAAATTAGTCATGTTAATACAGAATACTGAGCATAGATATATTTTTATAGCAGCTTGTGTTCACTTGTTGAACTTAGTTTAATTGTCTTGTTCTTTTTTGAAAATTCATACCTGATTTCTAAATGGGAGCCAGTGAAGTAACCAGCATATTAAGTAATGTTTTTCCTAGATGTATTTTTATTTTACTACTTTAAAATTTCCAATATTCTACTTGATATATTTTGCCTACTTTACCGACCTCTGCTAATTCTGCTATTTTTCTGGGCTTTCAGGCACATTAATTTAACATTTCTAAGATTTCATATTAAGCAAAAAAAAAAAAAAGCATGAGTGGATAATAATGTATTACACTCATCGATAAAAGTCCTAAACAGAACACTGAGTAAGGCTCCGGCAGGCAAACTGGAGGGAAGCTGAAACATTTTAATCTTAATCTTATGAGATAGCAATGCTAACAAAATAACAGCATCCCAACACTGCAGGCTTTTCAGTCCTCCTCAGAAAAGCGTAATACTTCACTCTTACATAATCAAATTACACAACTGCTTCTATCTAAAAACATTATTATGACTGAGTTTTAAGGTCATTTGGGGCTATGCAATGCAATTTTACCAAGTGTGGGATAATTGAATAGAATCTCTGCAGGTTTGAGTGGCAGCTTTTACCAACAGCTGAGCAAAAAAAACAAACAAATAAATGTCATACAGCGTATGGGTATCGTCGGTAATCAAATGCAAATATATGCATAAAAAAAGCAACCACATTATGTTACATAAGCTTTAACAATAAAGTGGCTAAAATGTCCATCAACACCAAACAAAAACAACAATGTCACTTATACCTTTGGTGAAACTGACAGTATCTCTTATCTATTGCTTCATCAGTGGAATCAAATACACTAAAATATGCAATATATATTCCCCTTGGGAAAACACACAATATGCAAACTGCTGAAATATATTACATTAGGGCCCACACTGTCCTTAATCTAGAAGGCTTTGAGCTACAATTGTATGCATCTCCACTATCTGCCATTCACTATTTGAATGAATGTGGAGAACTTTCTTCTTGACATGGATCAATAATCACCCAACCCGTCCATTATCAGAGATGGACACTAGAGATATGAGGATGGAAAGATTGTGTGTGGGAATATGCTGGTGAAAGGTGGTGGCTCCAAGCCTTTCATGATGGATGATAGAAATTGACCCTAAGATCAGCTACTGCTTTAATCTTTTTTTTTCCCCTTCCTTTTAAGTGACAAAAACAGAAACAGCATGTGGGTATTTTTTCCTGAAATCTGCACCACTTGTAAGGTAGAGATAATACCTTAAAAAAAGAAAAAAAAAAATGGAGCTAAATATAGAAAAAAACTGGCTGAAATGAGACTTGATGATCTGAATGGCTGAAACCACAGTGCAGGCATTTACAGCTGTTTCTTTTGAAAGTGCTGAAAATATCCCTGTTATTACACTACCCAAGCTACTGCTAACACCCAACCTCAGGCAGAAAGAGACCTCTAGTGAGGCTGTAATGTGTGGGAGGAATGAGCTTTACCTTGGTTGTGGAGGTGCTGCAAGTGGAGGCTAAACGTTTGCCAGACAGCTCTGTGCTGCAGGTGGTGTTTGCCCCGGTGGCTGGCGTGGGCAGTAGAGAGGGCATGACTGGCAGCGGCAGCAGGCCAGGGCGGTTGTTGGAGCTGTTGGTCACGGAGTTGGCAGAGACGGCGGAGGGGCTGCAGCCGTTAACCGTGATGCAGCTACTACTGACGCCGCTGCGTTCTCTGCGCTCCCAGACGGGCCGCAAGTCCCGTTCAAATCGATGGCTGTGGCGTGACATCCCGCACCAAAAGACATGCAAAGAGCCGCTTCTGCTCAGGAACTGGCAAAGACCTAGGAGATATACTGCTGGTTAAAATACGAGCAAAGAAAAAAGCTCTATAGTGTTAAAACAATGATGAGTGGACCTGTAATATGTGTGGTGACCTGGAAAAGACTGGTGGGTGTCACTGTGGGCTGACAAATCAATTTTTGAGCAATATTTTTGGCATCTTTATTTTCAATAAACATAACTATATTTTACTTAAATGACATAGTAATGTTTTATTCAAGGCTTCTTTCTAACCTTGGCTTGGCCCGGCAGCAAAAATAATACTGGGTAAGAAACAAGTAAACCCTATAAGAAACACAGCACTAAATGCAGACAGTCTGCCAAAAAAAGCCTCAAATCCTTCTAGCTGTAAAAAATTTCACAATTTTAAATTATTAGACATTTACATAGCACAGCTAAATGAACAAATCTCAGAATGTCCTGCAAAGTCACAAACACACTTAGTGATTATTTTCCCAGCGATGTTAATGTGAACAGAGATCAGTGGAGTGAAGAGATGGTGCTGACACTTGTGTGAAATGCTGTGAATGACTTCGCTCAGGGGAATGAGACAAAGACTGATGTGGATGATGCTGATTATCAGCGTGACAACTCATTTCACATAGGAAATTTTAGACTTAAAAATGATGTATTACTTGCAGGTGAAAAAAGAAACATTCTACATTTCAGAAAAGGCAGTAGTTTTAAAACTTATATATAGAAACGTCAAAAATCTGACAGTGTGAAGGGTTTTCCCACACCACCACACATAATCTTGAAGATGCTTTGCCGCTCATTCAAAAAGTCTCTTTTAGTCAGTAAAGTCACCTTGACTGACTATTACATGACAATTCCCTGACTGTCTGAAACCTTTCATAGTCATATGCCAGAGGAGGTGATATCAGATATGTCCTGTGTTGTGCTTCTGAAAAGACTGATAAAAATATATATTTTTCTGGATGTGCCGAGCTTTTATCTAGGAACCAAACAAATGAGAGACTGAATCTTTACTCTAACCCCTTTGTGCTGTAAATGGAGACATTTCATTGTGCTCAGCCTTTTAAAAAAGATACAGAATAAATGGATACAAAAGGTCAGATATATTTATGTCTATTCAGCAGCAGTGCTGTCAGGGAAAAGAAGCCCATTGATAAGCAACTCCATAATAACAAAAGAGCAATGATGGCTTTCCAATAAGAAGTGGGTGTATGAGTAATATGTTTAGCCACTTCATTATTGCACTATTCATGTATATATTCATCATTGTATTATACATGTATATATTCATCATTGTACTTTACATGTATATATTCATCATTGTACTATACATGTACATACAGTATATACCAGTGGTGGGCGGTCAGGACCAGCACAGCCTTCTCTGCTGGCCTAAAACACTGACTTACATTTACAATCTAAATTTTAATATTTGTTCCATGAAATTGTATAATTTTTTTTCCAACAGCTAATTCTCTTCATTTCGTAGCATTTCTCTTAGCTGCACTGCTTCCAGTATGTGTATGTTAGATTTTTTGTCCAATCAGATTTCAGCCTCTATGTGCTGCCATGTCAATCTAATCTGCCCAGGGCCTGCAAAGTCTATTCTGCTGGTTCTCTGACTATTGGGAATATTACCAACGGGTCGGTTTCTTTAACCAATCAGATTACATATTCGCCTCACAGGGCCAGTGATATTGATTTGGTCTCGGACATACTAAAAAATCTGTTTTTAAGAAAAGCTAGACATTGTGAGAAGAGGTCGAAGCTTGTCTTAGCCTGGGAAGTGGTTTGTTTGCCAAATCCAGACCAGTAAATACGAGCGGTACCACTGGCTTACAGCCTCTGTGGAGAGATGCAAATTATCAGTATGTGTCTCTGGTGAGTAGGTTGTATTTTGTTTAAATTTTTTTATCATGTTTACAGTTTTTGTCATGTTATTAGACAAATATTGATTCTGAAATGCTCCAGATTATGTAGGTGGAACAGTTACAGTAGTAGTGTAGAGGTTTGTAATTGTCTTAACTGGGTTTCTTGCTTTAGTAAAATGGTGTTCACCCTTCATATCTGAAATGCCTCTCTCTCTGTAATGCAACGCATTGTTATATTGCGTTTTTGTATTGTATTGATGGTTTCTATAAATTGCGACGTAATAGTGGTGATAGTAAGTGTTGGATTAAGTCGGGTAAATCCCCACTGAAGGCCCAGGTACCAAATGCATGGCCTGCCACTGGTATATACAGTAATCCCCGTTTATTACGGTGATTACGTTCCAAAACCACCCGCGATTAAAAAAAAAAATATATATATATATATTTTTTTTATCGTTTTTTTCAATCATCCTCCCACACACCTGAAACACACACAGAAAACATTTGCAATTTGAATTTCATGTAAATTCGTAGAAATACAGTACACTGTATCACATTTATAGTGAGTACACGTACTGTACAGTATACAGTTCTGTAGTAAAGTAGCCTATGCATAGGTTTTCTGCTTAGTCATTGGTTGACATATCCTGTGACGTCAAAAAGAGACTGAGTTAAAGAAACACATCACCGCATTCTTTACTTTCTGTAATGTACCAAATAAAAAATTTTATAATTCGTAATTATATTTTTATTAATAAATGTCATTATGTCAACATAAAACTCCCTATAATTCCCTATACGTTTTTTGGTCTATCGTGCTCTCTGCAAGAGTCCGGGAAAATCAGCCAAACAAATTAGTTAATGTGCAAATGCAATTCCGCGATAATCCGGGGGCGTGAGATTGGAAAAGCAGGGGATTACTCTGTGTGTGTGTGTGTGTATGTATATATATATATATATATATATATATATATATATATATATATATATATATATATATATATATATATATATATATACACAGTGAGGAAATCATGGAGGGGTCTGAAATTGTCATCATAGGTGCATGTCCACTGTGAGAGACAGAGAGACATAATCTTAAAAAAAAAATCCAGAAAAAAAATCCAGAAATCACAATATATTTAATATTTGGTACAGTAGCTTTTGTTTGCAATTACAGAGGTCAAATGTTTCCTGTAGTTTTTCACCAGGTTTGCACACACTGCAGGAAGGATTTTGGCCCACTCCTCCACACAGATCTTCTCTAGATCAGTCAGGTTTCTGGCCTGTCGCTGAGAAACACGGAGTTTGAGCTCCCTCCAAAGATTACAAAGAAGACTCGGCCTCGACCCATCTTCAGTGCTCCAACTGAGGGAAGGAGGTTGTTCCCCAAAATCTCGCAATACATGGCCCCGGTCATCCTCTCCTTAATACAGTGCAGTCGCCCTGTCCCATGTGCAGAAAAACACCCCCAAATCATGATGCTACCACCCCTTTCACAGTAGGGATGGTGTCTTGGGATGGTACTCATTATTCGTCTTCCTCCAAACACGTTTAGTGGAATTATGACCCAAAAGTTCTATTTTGGTCTCATCTGACCACATGACCTTCTCCCATGACTCCTCTGGATCATCCAAATGGTCATTGGCAAACTTAAGACGTGCCTGGACATGTGCTGGTTTAAGCAGGGGAACCTTCCGTGCCATGCATGATTTCAAATCATGACGTCTTAGTGTATTACCAACAGTAACCTTTGAAACGGTGGTCCCAGCTCTATTTAGGTCATTGACCAGCTCCTCTAGTGTAGTTCTGGGCTGATTTCTCACCTTCCTTAGGATCATTGAGACCCCACGAGATGAGATCTTGCATGGAGCCCCAGTCCGAGGTTGATTGACAGTCATGTTTAGCTTCTTCCATTTTCTAATGATTGCTCCAACAGTGGACCTTTTTTCACCAAGCTGCTTGGCAATTTCCCCGTAGCTCTTTCCAGCCTTGTGGAGGTGTACAATTTTGTCTCTAGTGTCTTTGGACAGCTCTTTGGTCTTGGCCATGTTAGTAGTTGGATTCTTACTGATTGTATGGGGTGGACAGGTGTCTTTATGCAGCTAACAACCTCAAACAGGTGCATCTAATTTAGGATAATAAATGTAGTGAAGGTGGACATTTTAAAGGCAGACTAACAGGTCTTTGAGGGTCAGAATTCTAGCTGATAGACAGGTGTTTAAATACTTATTTGCAGCTGTATCATACAAATAAATAGTTTAAAAATTATATATTGTGATTTCTGGATTTTTTTTTTAGATTATGTCTCTCACAGTGGACATGCACCTATGATGACAATTTCAGACCCCTCCATGATTTCTAAGTGGGAGAACTTGCAAAATAGCAGGGTGTTCAAATACTTATTTTCCTCACTGTATATATATATATATATATATATATATATATATATATATATATATATATATATATACACACACACACACACACACACACACACACACACACACACACACACACACACACACACACACACACACACATAGATGTATAGTACAATGATGAAGTGGCTAAATGTATTACTCATACACTATATATGTGGTATTGCTCATGGGTATAATTTTAAATTTCACACCTGGTTAAGTCAGACTGCAAAGACAGCACTGTGATTATTTAATTCATTGACTACTAATTAATTTCAGTGTTTTTTTTTTCCCAGCCTATTTTCTTATGTGCAAAAAACTAGTTAGATTTATTTAGATTTAGATTTATCTGACCACACATCTACTTTTTTTTTACAAAAATGTAAAAAAACAAAACAAAAAACAAATCAAGGATAACAATGCTGCTTCATCGAAATCGTTTTACAGGACTTAAACCGACATAACAGGAAGCTCTAATGCAATAGCTCTAATCCAGTGGAGATTTTACCAAAATACACATAATATGGAAAAAAAATGTAATCACTAAAAGCAAATGAAGTTAAAAGGCATCAAAGGACAGTAGAGGAGTAAAGTGGGATAAACACATTACTGTTGAAAAGAAAACTATGCAATATTTTCTGTCAAACTTTTTTTTATAAATTAAGTGTCCAAAATGACAGAACATATCTTTCATTTCTTTTTTGCAACTTCATTAAGAATGTGGTTTATGTCTAAATGGTTTTTTCCATTCTGTCATTTTTTTTTCTTTTACATAAATAACTGAGACGTGCTGCGCCTGTCACCGCCATCATTTCTGAACACTTAATGGAGGAATGGTATATATAGCTTTGGAGCGGTTTAGAGTTGATTTACATCTTCTATATTTCAAAAGCAGCCTTGAATTAGCAGCCTTTCCTTCAATTAAAAGAGATATGCTTTCAGACACAGGAGAGTCTGTAGGATGGAGGGCTTTGTGCTTTTTCAGTAGCATAGCAGCAAGCTGTGTGTTTCTTGTCTTATTAGAGAAAAGAAATAATGCTGTTGAGGAAACAGCTCTTACATTTTAGGATTTATCACTATATCTGTTATATTGTAAAAGCTAACCAAAACTAATTTGTCCTGGACATGTTTCATGACATAAATATCCAAATATGCAATAAATATGTTAAGAATATGTCAGTCTTTTCTTTAATGGATAAACCAGCAGAATTCAACACCAGTGGCACACATAAATATATTAATTAATAATATATTAATAATTATTAATATTACAGAAAATGTGCATTGAATTCCTGGATAGGAATTTGCAAGTATGACAAACAGGATGGAAGAAACTGAAGAAAAACAATTCCAAATGTTTGCCATTGCTGTGACAATTTCAAAACCTATTCAGTTTATCTACTGAACAATCAACCACTCATTCCTGAGATATTGTGCTAATGAGAATCTTGGGAGAACAGACAGCCAACCTGAAAACACCTAATGGCAAAGGCCTATTTGTTCTTTCTCTCTTTCTCTCTTTTGCAGACTGCACATACTACACCTGAGATACCAGTGATCCTCACCCCTTGTGCTCTCTGGACCTGCCTCGTCCATTCTGATGCCCTATTTCTGTTTGGCGTTCTCATAATTTGGAAACCACTCACTGCTGATGATGGCTCCACGTGAACAGGCTAAAGATACATGAGATTACTGCAGATGGTGCCACTTAAAGTCCATAAACATAGATTTGGACTGCAATTGTGAAAAACAGTTTTGCACTCAAGTCTCCATCAATGAACAACTTATAAATTCAACTAAATAGACTATGTTGAAATTATAATAAATCTGTTTTAAATAAAACTGTTTATACATTTATCCTTTTTGACCAAATCATGGAAAAGAAGTATTTGTAATTGCCTATACAACAAATATAGTTCCCTTTAGATTTTTCCACAATCACCTCTGGCTTCCTCATTAGAGATAAATTTATAAATTTAAATATATTTATTGAATCTCTATATTCTGTAAAGCTGCTAAATGGCCATTTAAAAATCTATCTCAGACTGATGTTATAATTAAATATCATTGCAAAAATTTAATAGATATGCTACAGTACATTACCTTACAAACCAAACTGGCACAAACATTTATTTTTATCCTTTCCAGGAGACAACCTCACATAGGTAATATCTTTCTATCTTTATCTTTGAATGATATTTGGTGGAAAGGATTATGGCCAGTCAGTAAAAAGGATAAAATGCAGCCTAACATCTGAGTTTGCTTGAATAAGGCCGGCAGCATGAGGGCTAAGTAAAGCTCACATGACAGACAATCAGGAGCAGTGTAATGCAATCAACGGCATCCAGATAACAAGGCTCTCTCCTAACACAGGCACCGTAGAGCAGGCCTAATTGCCCGAGCCCTCTAAAATCTGTCCTAGGGCATGTCAGATACACTGCTGCTTTTCTTACAGGAAAACAGTAAAAAAGAAGCGTGCATCACACAACACACATGAAAGCTTTTAAGCATTAAGTCTGAAATGAGGATCAGAGCCATCTCAAAAATTTATATTTATTCTCAGCAAATTTTAGAGCTATAAATATAATTAGAAATGTGATTTCTTAGACTCCCTGGATGAAAGGATTAGCATGGAGTACAAGTTTATATCTACATACCACAAGGGTGGATGTTTTAAAATAACAGTAGTTCTAATGAGGTGCAATTCAAGAAGCATGCTAACAGAGATATTGTGCTTTTGATTTGCAAAATGACGAACGTCTAAAAATAACAAGGCAAATTCAAACAGATGAGTACAGGCTCCCTCAACAGGTCTACACAGCTTTATTCTTGCTTGGCAAGATGGCGTGTGATGACGGCTAAAGGTGGCACTCAGAAATTACAGCCAGGCTCTTGATTAATTTCAATATGAAAGAAAATTTTCAAGGCTAAAATTAGAGTGAGTGAGGTGGAAAAAGAAAAAACTCTGCATTTTGAGTGCACAAAGCTCGGGAAGCTACAGATGTTGAAAAATCACCTACATGTGTGCATACAATTGTGCTTCAAGTTCACGAATATGTGACAGACAAACTGTAAAGCTGAATCTGTTCTGTAGTTATTCAACTGTTTAGAATGACAATTGGATTGTCATACTAAACACAAACATGGCTGATCAGACCATGCCTAATAAAGCAGAAGTGAATAAGAAATAGATGTAGGTGTTTCAACTGTAGTCATATTCAGTCCCACTAAGAATTTGAGAAATCTAAAGTTTTTATGTTTTAAATATATTAAAGGAGAAAATAGATGCATTCATTGCCAATCAGTTTATATGCGGCAGCAGTGCAATGCATAAAATCATATAGCTCAAGCTTTATTTAATGTTCACATCAAACATGGGTTTGTGCCAGCCAGGCTGTTTAAAGTATTTCAGGCAACTGCTAATCTCCTGGAGTTTACATAGAATAAACAACCAAGAAATATCCTAAGGGGGCCCTTAGTATGAATTGTGCTCCCAAAAAAGTGGATGGCACAAGTATATTTTTAACAAAATTAAAGCTATGTCATGGATATGTATTAAATAGCAAGGAACCCGAGATATTCTACAATCTACGATTCTCCAGGGTTAATAGTCTTCGTTTTTCTTTTCATTTTAGACACCTGTTCCATTAGCCAATGATTTTTAGGTCATGAGATTAGGATCTCAAAAAGCTGTGGTCAATTAAATGTTTTTGCATGTGTGGATTTGAATGTACGTTTCAGATCATTTGGCTTGCTGGAATATTCTTCCATGGCCAAGTTACCGCCAACTTGGAAGAAGCAGTCAGATTTTGATTCAATTGCCATGTATACCAACACGTTTCCCAGGGCTGCTGTAGAAAAACACCCCCACAACATCACAGGTTCTCTATCATACTTAACAGTAAGGATTTGGTTCTTCTCTGTATAACCATCCTTGTTTTCTACGCCAAACCCACCTTCAGTGTTTGCTGCCAAAATGCTCTATTTTTGTCCACAGAAACACAGTTTCAGTCAAAGTTCCAGCAGTATCTAGTGACACTCCATGCACATATGTTTGTGCAGAGAGGGGGAAAAACAGCTTTCTTCTGGCATGCCTTAACAGTGTGTTGGCGAAGCGGTGGCACACTCAGTAACCCCAAAATGCTGGCATATTCTACAAATTGCCAACTGTGATTCTTGAAGAAATTGTTTGCCACTGCTTCTATCTGCCTCACAGTGTGTGTGGGTAAAATACACTTGTGTCCTCTTTCAGACAGGTTGATTACAGCTCTGTTTAGGCTTCCTAACTATTATCCTTGAAATGAATATGACAATGTTCAGGCATGTAGCTATTTCTATAGCCATTGCCTGAATTCTGAAGGTCAAAATCTCAAAAAAAAATTTTGTGTATACTCAAAATTTCTTATTAACAAGAAGAATTTGGCCAATGTGTAATGAATGACTATTTAAAAATTCCTAAACGCTCAACTGCATTCACAAAATAAATAATTAAATGCAAATGGAAATGTGACTCAATTACTTTCTGTTTATAATCATGTCTATGGTGCCAATATGTGTAACATGATTTTGTTATAGGAATAATGTATATAAATCAATCTCCTTTGAGTACAAGACAGCACTGAGTCTACTCATGTAAAGATGATGAGAATGAGAAATAATGAGCAAGGAATCTAAATCACATCAAAACAGAACCTATCCACATTCTCCAGATTCTCTGGATATAGATTCCCTGTTGATAGGTTCCCTGATCTGTTGGCAGCCAGCATTTTTCTTTTTTTACCTAATCATTGCAATAATAACCAGTTTACCTTATCTAGAGCTGCTTTCAGAAGACATTTTCTCCTCTTTAACATGGGTGCCAAATCATTTCAAAGCTGTCTGTAAACAAAAATGGAAAATTAAAGGGCTATTTACCAAATGATCTGTTTCCATACAGAAACTGGCTAATTTATCTAATTACATGAACCGAAACCAAATGAACATTGATGGCTTCCCAGCACTCACATAATCATCAGTGGAATGGAGCTTTTGTACATGCAGGTCCTTAACATTCAGCCAAAGGTCAAAGCTTGCTTGTCCTGCTTAGTGTTTATATCTGCTGATCAGATCCTGAGGGAGATACCTGTACCTTACAAAACACTCCAATGGCAGTAAAAAGCTCCTACAGAAGATCAGGCTAATTGCAGTCAAGTAACACATTTAAGCTGACAAGCAACTACAAAAGCAGTTAAAATAAGCAGTCCAGCTACTGCTGCTTGGATATAATAATTATAGATAATTATTATCATTTCTGCATGAAGTTGCTCCTTACATCAAGCACATCTACCATTCAAATGCATTACAACAGAAAAAAACATGGGGAAAAAACACTGCTTGCTGTCATTTCTTTTTAATTTAATTTAATTTATTTAGTATTTGGATTACATTTTTGACCTTTGATAAGATCCATTTTATCTTTCAATGCATCTTTGCATTTTTTCCATTTAGTGCATGTTTGAGTATTTGTGTAAAAGAATATATATTAATATTTATATGCACATATATTATTTGAACAGTATTGCAATGTGATGTTCAATGACAAAAAAAACCCACCAAATTCATTCTCTTTTAAGGCTCTTTATATAAAGCTCTAAATAATAAAAAGAAAGTAGCAGTGACAGTCCTACACATCACACAGTCAGAGCAATCATTGATCTCCATAAATAAACAACCCAAAGGCAACTAAACACTACATACAGCTTCTTTTCAAAGAGAAGGTGATAATGGTTTCTCTGCACCCACATACCAAGCGTACTTTGCCAAGCATTCAATTAATTACTAAGAGTTCATAAGTCTCCAGTGCACCTCCTAGACCAATTAATTCATTCAGCCACTCAGCACACCACCAATTGTGGATTATAGTAACTCACACAATCATTTATAATAGGCCCAGTTTGTGCCCTTAAAAAATGTGATACACACTCAACAGCCATTTTTCTTGGAACACCCAAACTGCTGCTCATTCGTGCAATTATTAAATCAGTCAATCATGTAGCAGCAATGTAGCACAGAAAATTGTGTAGATATTGCTCAAGTGTTTAAGTTTATATTAAACATCAGCATGAAAAAAAAAAGTTGCTGATCCCAGTAACCATGGCACGGTTGCTAGTGAAAGACAAGCTGGTTTGAATATTTAATCTCGACTGATATTCACATACAACAGTCTCTAGAGTTTTGACAGTATGGTGAGAAACACTTAAACATCTAATCTGCAACAGGTTCCAACTCTGTCAGCCAAGATGAGTCTGTGCCCATTGCAGGTCTTCGTTGGTCTCAGTTGACAGGTTGTGAACCTGATATGTTATTTTGTGTTAGGTTTTCTGAGATGCTTTTCTGTTCATCACATCTGTAATGAGCTCTTAACAGGCCATTTTCCTGTGATGGCACTCATGAACAAGGCATTTCAGCCCATAGAAATGCCCCTAACTTATTTTGTTGTTCTTGGTATTTGTGTCATTTTTTAAAACTTTTTGCACTTTCCCTTCCCGTGGGCTCACCACCTGCAGGAGGGACCGTAAGGGACGGTGTTGTAAGGATTGGGCAGCAGTCGAAGGCGGGGGCATGCTTAGACTGCTGCCCCTGCGACCCGAATTACAGATAAGCGGGAGAAAATGAATGAATGAATGAATGAATGAATGTTTGCACTTTATTTTTTTAATTTGCGACTGCTGAAAATCCCAGGAGATCGCCATTTTGTTAAATACTCAAACTAATCACACTGGCACCAAGTCAATGAGAATGTTTCTGCTACCAAATCCTGGTCATTATTTTTTAACTGCAGTTTTCATTTTCTATTATTATGGATTATGGCCAGTCAGTAAAAAGGATAAAATGCAGCCTAACATCTGAGTTTGCTTGAATAAGGCCGGCAGCATGAGGGCTAAGTAAAGCTCACATGACAGACAATCAGGAGCAGTGTAATGCAATCAACGGCATCCAGATAACAAGGCTCTCTCCTAACACAGGCACCGTAGAGCAGGCCTAATTGCCCGAGCCCTCTAAAATCTGTCCTAGGGCATGTCAGATACACTGCTGCTTTTCTTACAGGAAAACAGTAAAAAAGAAGCGTGCATCACACAACACACATGAAAGCTTTTAAGCATTAAGTCTGAAATGAGGATCAGAGCCATCTCAAAAATTTATATTTATTCTCAGCAAATTTTAGAGCTATAAATATAATTAGAAATGTGATTTCTTAGACTCCCTGGATGAAAGGATTAGCATGGAGTACAAGTTTATATCTACATACCACAAGGGTGGATGTTTTAAAATAACAGTAGTTCTAATGAGGTGCAATTCAAGAAGCATGCTAACAGAGATATTGTGCTTTTGATTTGCAAAATGACGAACGTCTAAAAATAACAAGGCAAATTCAAACAGATGAGTACAGGCTCCCTCAACAGGTCTACACAGCTTTATTCTTGCTTGGCAAGATGGCGTGTGATTAGCCCTTTAATTTTCCATTTTTGTTTACAGACAGCTTTGAAATTATTTGGCACCCATGTTAAAGAGGAGAAAATGTCTTCTGAAAGCAGCTCTAGATAAGGTAAACTGGTTATTATTGCAATGATTAGGTAAAAAAAGAAAAATGCTGGCTGCCAACAGATCAGGGAACCTATCAACAGGGAATCTATATCCAGAGAATCTGGAGAATGTGGATAGGTTCTGTTTTGATGTGATTTAGATTCCTTGCTCATTATTTCTCATTCTCATCATCTTTACATGAGTAGACTCAGTGCTGTCTTGTACTCAAAGGAGATTGATTTATATACATTATTCCTATAACAAAATCATGTTACACATATTGGCACCATAGACATGATTATAAACAGAAAGTAATTGAGTCACATTTCCATTTGCATTTAATTATTTATTTTGTGAATGCAGTTGAGCGTTTAGGAATTTTTAAATAGTCATTCATTACACATTGGCCAAATTCTTCTTGTTAATAAGAAATTTTGAGTATACACAAAAATTTTTTTTGAGATTTTGACCTTCAGAATTCAGGCAATGGCTATAGAAATAGCTACATGCCTGAACATTGTCATATTCATTTCAAGGATAATAGTTAGGAAGCCTAAACAGAGCTGTAATCAACCTGTCTGAAAGAGGACACAAGTGTATTTTACCCACACACACTGTGAGGCAGATAGAAGCAGTGGCAAACAATTTCTTCAAGAATCACAGTTGGCAATTTGTAGAATATGCCAGCATTTTGGGGTTACTGAGTGTGCCACCGCTTCGCCAACACACTGTTAAGGCATGCCAGAAGAAAGCTGTTTTTCCCCCTCTCTGCACAAACATATGTGCATGGAGTGTCACTAGATACTGCTGGAACTTTGACTGAAACTGTGTTTCTGTGGACAAAAATAGAGCATTTTGGCAGCAAACACTGAAGGTGGGTTTGGCGTAGAAAACAAGGATGGTTATACAGAGAAGAACCAAATCCTTACTGTTAAGTATGATAGAGAACCTGTGATGTTGTGGGGGTGTTTTTCTACAGCAGCCCTGGGAAACGTGTTGGTATACATGGCAATTGAATCAAAATCTGACTGCTTCTTCCAAGTTGGCGGTAACTTGGCCATGGAAGAATATTCCAGCAAGCCAAATGATCTGAAACGTACATTCAAATCCACACATGCAAAAACATTTAATTGACCACAGCTTTTTGAGATCCTAATCTCATGACCTAAAAATCATTGGCTAATGGAACAGGTGTCTAAAATGAAAAGAAAAACGAAGACTATTAACCCTGGAGAATCGTAGATTGTAGAATATCTCGGGTTGCTTGCTATTTAATACATATCCATGACATAGCTTTAATTTTGTTAAAAATATACTTGTGCCATCCACTTTTTTGGGAGCACAATTCACACACGTACCAAGCGTACTTTGCCAAGCATTCAATTAATTACTAAGAGTTCATAAGTCTCCAGTGCACCTCCTAGACCAATTAATTCATTCAGCCACTCAGCACACCACCAATTGTGGATTATAGTAACTTACACAATCATTTATAATAGGCCCAGTTTGTGCCCTTAAAAAATGTGATACACACTCAACAGCCATTTTTCTTGGAACACCCAAACTGCTGCTCATTCGTGCAATTATTAAATCAGTCAATCATGTAGCAGCAATGTAGCACAGAAAATTGTGTAGATATTGCTCAAGTGTTTAAGTTCATATTAAACATCAGCATGAAAAAAAAAAGTTGCTGATCCCAGTAACCATGGCACGGTTGCTAGTGAAAGACAAGCTGGTTTGAATATTTAATCTCGACTGATATTCACATACAACAGTCTCTAGAGTTTTGACAGTATGGTGAGAAACACTTAAACATCTAATCTGCAACAGGTTCCAACTCTGTCAGCCAAGATGAGTCTGTGCCCATTGCAGGTCTTCGTTGGTCTCAGTTGACAGGTTGTGAACCTGATATGTTATTTTGTGTTAGGTTTTCTGAGATGCTTTTCTGTTCATCACATCTGTAATGAGCTCTTAACAGGCCATTTTCCTGTGATGGCACTCATGAACAAGGCATTTCAGCCCATAGAAATGCCCCTAACTTATTTTGTTGTTCTTGGTATTTGTGTCATTTTTTAAAACTTTTTGCACTTTCCCTTCCCGTGGGCTCACCACCTGCAGGAGGGACCGTAAGGGACGGTGTTGTAAGGATTGGGCAGCAGTCGAAGGCGGGGGCATGCTTAGACTGCTGCCCCTGCGACCCGAATTACAGATAAGCGGGAGAAAATGAATGAATGAATGAATGAATGAATGAATGTTTGCACTTTATTTTTTTAATTTGCGACTGCTGAAAATCCCAGGAGATCGCCATTTTGTTAAATACTCAAACTAATCACACTGGCACCAAGTCAATGAGAATGTTTCTGCTACCAAATCCTGGTCATTATTTTTTAACTGCAGTTTTCATTTTCTTGTGCAGAAGTAAGAGCTATTTAAATACAAAGTTTTCAAGGACAGTCTGAGATATAAGTTGCTTTGCCAGAAAAGATCTTATAAGAATGTCTGTTCGAGCCAATGTTAAGTAGGTTTTCTAATCGTTTGTGTGGAAGCTCAATGATTTTATGAAATGTTTATATTACACAATTACAATTAGGGGTGCCAAGAATGACTACAGTGCTCTATATGCAGTCTCTCATTATATTTAACAGGGTTGGATAAAAAGGATACAGAGCCTAAGGCAGGATTTAATAAGGAGGACAGGAGTTATTCTACATAGCTTATTTTTATTTTGCATTGCATAACAAGCTTAATCGGCATGTCGTCATTGACCTGCACAAAGTATTTGACTCGGTGAACCTCATCATACTTGAATCCACCAGGAAATGTTACTGCAATAACTGCTATCTGTGTGAAATCAATACCATCTTTTTCCAAACCAAAAATGAATTAAAGAAGCCAATTTTTCCTTGGTAATTGTGAGACAGGAGGTATACCTAATCTGTATGTTGGATATAAACACTGTTATACGCTTAATAGATTGAAGTGCTGAACAAGATAAAACCGAAACTGTGGGAACGCTAACATCTAAGCGTCTCAGCCTTGAGGAAAAATCAGCCGAAAATATATTCATCTGTAGTAAGCCTCTTTGCAGAAAAAAATTGCTTTGTATCTCAGTGCAATATAAAGTGGCTGAACGGATTGAGTTACAGTATTAACCCCACTGCACTTTAATGCATACTCATGTTTATCTGTACTGAGTCTCTTTTTAGCTATGCTTCATTAGTGATGTACCGGTGCCAGTAAGCTGTGGGCAGGAAGCTTCAGCAGCCTCCCTGAAGATGTAAGAAACATGCTTGCTGCACTTAGACTGACCTCTCTCATAGTCTACTCATCCATTCCTCAGAGTAATAAAGATAGCAACAAACGCATGCATGAGCTCCATCAATTAGCCAAGCCTGCTCAGTTTTCTGTAGACAACAACGGCCCATGGTGCTTCTTCCTCCGAGCAATCAGAATAGAGTTTAATTTTAAAATTCCAACTACCAGTCTTGAGCCAGATCTTCTTTCTGCAGAGATTCTCACCCTTTAAAACAATGAGCGAAATGACTAGATTAAAACAAAAACAATGAGGGAGAAGTTTCAGTTTCAATGTAAAGGAATCTCAAACACACACAAACACACACACACACAATTATAAAGTCATATAGTCTTTAAAATTTGTGTGATCCAGAACTGCTACGCACATATTTATATATATATATATATATATATATATATATATATATATATATATATATATATATATATAAAAGAATAATAATTATATATTATTTAATGGAGTGTCCATTTTGTCATTTTGAAACTTCTATTTACTAAAGATATATCTTTTAAAGAATCATGCTCTTAAGACAATGATGAAGTACACATATTATGCGTAATGCTTGTTTTAAAGAGTCTTCGTTTTTTGTTCTTTTTTTTATAATGAAGGATATATATACTGTATAACAGTTAGCATTTCCTGGTTAAGATTTAGCAAAGCCACCAAATTTTTAAGAAAGAAAAAAATTGCTGGTCTACTCTCTACTTATCGGAGCTGTTAAACCTCTAAAACCGTGAAACCTTAATTCATTTCTGCACATGATAAGATTAAGAACATAACACCCTTTAAACAGCTTCTAATCTTTTTCTCCTTTTATTCTGGCCAGCAGAAAATTAGATCTGTGAGACTATTTGGGAGGGTAAACATGTGGCTAATATGTGGCAGATAAAGACTTTATGTGTGAATACGATTCCTTTCTCCATCTGACACTGCTCAACCTGGCAGTGAGCTGCACACAGACAGGTCAACAGGGTCTCACACACACACACACACACACACACACACACACACACACACACACACACACACACACACACACACACACACACACACACACACACACACACACACACTAATAAAGACATTCAAAGGCACCAGACATGCTGAATGCTCAACGAAAAAAAATTAGAAATGCGAATCAAAGACTATGGCAGCGTTCTGAGGGTTAAATGCTTGCCTTAAATGACTATTCAATATTTCATGGGAAATGTTTCAACTGTAGAGTAATTGAAGAGGCACGCTGCTTGAAGCACAAGTGTGCAAAGAATTTAAATATTCATCAACATGGAGAAGGTTCAGCTAAAAATGTACACTTAAAAAAAATAAAGTTAACACAAAGTTTAACAAATTGCACTTGCCCTTCAACTGAGGCGTAATTACAGTTTTGTGGATTTTAGCTTTGTGCAAACTGTTAAAGTGTGCAGTTGTGAATATGCTAATCCTCAATCCAAATAAACACACACTGAACGAGGTGAGGCTCCTTGTTTCAGAAATTTACATGAATAATTTACATGGAGAAATCAGAGCTACTTTTAGAAAATAAGTTCAAAACAGAAATAAAAAGAGCATTTTGACTGCAACCTAATACATCATTTACCCCTGAATGTTTTGTGCATAAAATTTGTTTGATGCACACTGTGTCACACATTAATATGCAATCATGCAATAATAATAATATGCTAATTGGTCTGTTCTGCTTCTTTTGACAGGAAGCAGTTATTAATTAATCTTAATTTCACTTTATCTTGGATGGGGAACCTATCACCAGAACATTGAGCTCAAGGTGGGATTAAACCCTGAATAGGGTGCCACCCATTACAGGGCAAACATAACAAAGTAACAAAATCTGTTTACTCATTAATGTGTTTTTTGGATGTGAGAGAAAACTAGAAAACCTGGAACAAACACACAAACACACAAACCGAGAGCAACCAGAGCTCGGGATTAAATTGGAGTCCAAGTAGGTGTCACAAAGTGCATTTATAACAGTGATGTGTATGTGTACAACAGCCAAGTAGCTATCGCAAAGTCTTCACACATATGAAAATACAAAATGCAAAATGAAAGCACAAAGCCGAACAATAAAAAAAAATAAAAATAAATAAAAAACACTTCAATTCCATCCACGATGGTAATCCTAAATCAGGCCTCCAACTGATGGCACGGCAAGCGACAACGAAGCCAGGCCGCAACGCAAAAGTAAGGAATGGAGCAATGCTAAAGTGATTTATGAAGTGAATATAGCATGGTTGCCAAATACACCTCAAATCTAATGAAGTTTGTCTGTAAGTACCTTAGGATCTCTTTTCACATTTTAAAGCAGATAATCCCCGTTCAGTAACAATACACAAATATAATTGTAATTTAATTCAATAATTATCCTTGCTTAAATATGTGTCTAAATAAAACATTAGACATTATTAAATAAATGAAATTTAATAACAACACAGTATTTGCATGATCCATTTAGATTCCTCAAAGCAGAGAACTAAACAACATTTGTGAGTTGAATGTGACAAACTTTAAAGAGGATTCATTCATACAGCAATGTCAAATATGCAGGGTTGCCAATGCTTGTCCTTTTTTCACCCCAAACTTATCTCTTCATCCTCAAACTTGCTAAAAAACTTTTTTAACACTGGTTTTGTTTTAAGTCTGTACGTTTCAATCAATTTCCTTTTTCAACCTCAACCTTCTTTAGAAACTATATACAGTATGACTTTTGAGAATGCATGTCTCAGATCACCCAGATCAAGCATGTTTTATTCTGTATATTGAGGCTGTATATTTATTTTATGTACATTGGATCACTGGAAATGCTGAAGCAATAAACAGAGAGAGAGAGAGAGAAAGAGAGAGAGAGAGAGAGAGAGAGAGAGAGAGAGAGAGAGAGAGAGAGAGAGAGGGGGGGGGGGAGGGGGGGGGAGAGAGAGAGAGAGAGAGAGAGAGAGAGAGAGAGAGAGAGAGAGAGAGAGAGAGAGAGAGAGAGAGAAAGTATTTGTTTTCTTCATGGTTTGCATGATGCTAGGGAGAATGGTATTATCCATGGCTATGCTTAGAAGTTTGTTTTTATTTCCACTCCCGAATTAAGATCAAGAAGAAGCAACCTTTTTTTTTTTTAAAACAGAAAGTATAGACTTCAGTAAGTTTCAATGCTTATTACTGTACACATAATATAAGCATTATTTTATGAGGAACAACTGACTTTTTATTACATCTGTTAAATGTATTGTTGAGTACGCACATATGCACCCCTACTCTTCAGATATTATCCTGATACCTTCAAGACACTTGAAAAGACGGTGTAAATGGGGACTAATTAATACAAATTAAACCTCTGTCTTATTACTATCCATCTTAAAAGACATTCAAGCACATTGTGAATTATTCATTAACTACAGTGAACCTAAAAGGCAAGACATGCAGTTACAAAAATGATAAGATAGTAAGAGTTTAATGGATTAAATCAAGTTGAACATTAAAATAAAATTCTCATAATTTTCATAATGTGTGATCTTTAGCTTGTTAAATGTTTCTATATCCTTCATCTCACCGTTCATAATACGAATTGAGAACATCTAGTTCAATATGATATGATAATAGAGAGACTGTGCCAGAAGAAATATACCTCTCTTAGAACATGAGAAAGCAGATATAAAGATAGCCCCAGCAGGAGAAGGGAGGAGGTAGAAGGGTGGACTTGGATCTCTGGCCAGCAGTATACAGTCAGCAACACCTGCCTAGATGGCTGGCCAAAAAAGCCTTATTATCACTATGTCAGCTTTAATCAATACCCTAGTCAGCAAAGAAATTCTGCTGTGCCACAATAAAATCTGACATATATAATGCATTTTAGCAGGCTATGGACGACCTACTGCTTAAAAAACAAAAATAATACTAAAAGAACTATTTAAAAAATATCCAAATACTTTCAAATATGTTAAATTGTTACATTTTGCAAAAGGTTGTGATTTAACAACTAAATAAATGTCTGTCTTTGAATGCATACTAAAAATCTACCTCTTCACCAGGAACCTGAATTATCACTGATTTATTATTTTAATCTCTTGACTTGTGTATTTTCTTTTCAGGCTGCACTTCCACTTCCACTTCCACTTACAGGATTGTAGCTCAGTGCCAGTCTTAGACCCACTGAGCTATTGAGCTAACATATAAAATTTGAATAATATATAATATAATTACAATTTTATTAAAATACGATATTCTTTTAATTACAATTTAGTAGTTGTTTTTTCTTCTGTCTATAGAACTCAATTCGGTTTATGTCAAATTATTCTATTATAGTTTCACAAACAGTCAAAACATGCATTTCACTGGTTGTTTACCTGACCGATAAAATCTTAATTTGTATTTGATAAATCCTACAAAGCACTCTGTATATCACAGTGGAGAATAAAATCTGTTAAATGCTGTAAATTTAAACAGATCTCTCAGCCCAATTCTTTTTAAATAGCGCAGCATATCATTTAACTATGTCATTTTTTTTTAATTCAAATTAGCTTTTCCATGTGAAGTGGTTCAAAGTAAAAGCATTATGCTTGTCAAAGTGTTTAGAAGCACTCTGAGGTTGTATATAGGGTGCCGTGCAAGTGTATTAATATACAGGACAGGTGATTTACATAGGACACATTTATGATTAATGCATTCCAGATTCGTGTTCTCTGACTGTAATCCGATCCGAGTGCTCATGAAATCTCTTTTTTATGTGCGACTGTGAGCACAGGTCATGATATGCGTGTGTGGGCCAGCAGATGCACCAGCTACCCAGTCTGACACTAATCCACCCTGAGAGGCTCGCACCTGTGTGTAGTCCCTGGCCTATACATCAGAAACGTGACGGCAAGAAGATATATTTAAACATATGTGCTTCGTTTGGTCTGTTGCTGCTTGAATTTATTGCAAAATATAATCAAGGGAAAGTGGCCTTACATACAGGAATGATAAACAATCAAGAAGCTTTTCCAAAAAGAACCTTGAAGAAAGAAATGAAGTCACAGCTGATAGGATCCACACAGGTTAAACAGTCAACAGTAGCTTCAAAGATGAAGCTAAACAAATACCTGTAGGCAAAGAGCAAAACAATGTCACGTTCGAGCAGTAACGGGGTTTGATGGCTCCGTTTTGTGACTACGCAGATCACACCAGTGATGTCGCACCTGGCAATTCTGATCAGCGGGAAACTTTTGAAATAGTGCCAATCCTACAGCTGCCCTGCCGTAACCACTTAAGCACATAGAGAGTAATCAGGAGAGACAAGACCACAGCCCAAGCTCTGTAGTGCTGCCAAGCCAGGCTCCAATACTCACAATGCTGGCACGCATGTCGTTTGCTTTTGATTTCTGATCTTATGATAACATCATATTAATTTGCCCACCTGCTTATCCCAAGATAAGACAAATTGTACCGTGTGAAGGCGAATAATAAGCATTAACAAATAATCTGTCCATCAGCATTAACATGAAACGTTCCCGTAATCTCCTTTGTTTCAAATTTACCACAAAAAGATCAAAAAAATAAATCTAGAACAAAAGGATTTTGTTTGATATAAATCTGACAGCAAAGAACTTTTCAAAATATAGGGAAAATCAATCAATAAGAGTTATTCCCACCGATCACCTTTATCATATAATTAAACATTTCTATCAGGATCGGATGTTTTTTTAAAGAATGGGAGTCTTTAGCCTTTGGCCCAGATCTCAACATTATTGTACACCTATGGTAGATTTCTGACCAGCATGCTATACATCATTTTTCACCACCACCACAACAAGAACAGTGTTTAATACCTCCAGAAATGTGTAAAATCTATGCCAGCCTGTGCTTTTTGTTGTGGATAAGATTATATGCCAGAAACCAAAAAAAGCAATCAAACCTATAAAAAAGTACACAATTAAATACACAAACTGTACTGCTTCTCCTTTGTGTCATGTAGTAAACATTACACACTGAAAAGCAAAACCTTTGTTGCATTGCTTGTGTTTCAATCATTTATGATCATTAAAAAGAGGAGTCAGGAACATTTCATCAGTGTGTTGGATTCATGCTACACTGAAATGCAATTACAGCCTAAGACATACATGATAGTAATTGAAGAAGGGAAGCTCGCAGGTCAATGTTTGGCCATTCTTGCTGTACCTTTGAGTATTTCACAGATTTACTTCACTCAAACAGATTTAACCCAGTGAAATCCAGAAGAGTTTGCAGTGAAATATAGGTTAAGGAAAATATAGCACAGAAATATGCATCTCTCTACAGCCATGCTCAATCATTCAGAAATATCAAACATACGAATGTATGACAAGCAGACTGAAGTCAGATTCCAGAAAGCAGAGATCCAAATCAGAAAGCTGAAAACAAACCTCAAGCACAGACATGCATCGGTGCATTTGAGAACGATCCAAAAGGTGCTGAACTGTCGGATTTTACACATCCAGCAGCGGATGGCTTCCTCTGTAACGTGGTTTAGCACAGACCTCAAGCCTGAGATGACAATTTGAAAAGGTCTTTAAATTAATTCACGAGATGCACAGATGGTTCAAATAAAATGAATGCTTCCTGAACAGGAGTTCTTTGCTTTTAAATTGTGTCAGAGGACTAGAGTACAGTGTTAATCAGTTCAGCTTATGGATTAAACGGTTATATATAGAACCTTTAAGCATACCAGTGTAGGATACTGTTAATGATGTATACAATATTACAGAATCTATGTTATTTGAAATGAAAGAAAAACATAGCAAATACAAAACTACAGAAAACAATATTGTCATACATGCTTTATAAAATCCTACCATTTCTACCTTCAACCTAGTTTACAGAACAAAGACAGAATATCAGGACACTCATATTTTTCTTATGGCCCATTTCAATTTTGAATCATGAAAGAGCAGAAACTGAAAAGAGAAAACGTCTATTCATTTTTAAAAGGTTTCTATCCAACTTCCAGCCATAAAACGAAATGATATAAAAACCCCAAGGTGCTGGGGACATATAGTCCTGCTGTGACTGCTGTATGTATAAAACACAGTTAGCTAATTTAATACAATGCTGCAGCCAAGCCACCAGCATTCGCACAGTCAACTATATAAACACAAACGTCAAACGATGTAATATAATCAGCTTCCTGACAAACAGAAGCAGTCATCAGTGAAGACTGAAGTGGACATTTACAACAGGGGATCTAATGGGAGCAGTGGCATCGGCGCAGCTATAAGAACAGTAAAACATAAGAATTTGCATTAAATTACCATATATTACTATGCAATTCAGACCCTTTGTTGTATTAGCAGACTGTGTGCTGTCCATAACAATCGAATCATTCAGCCAACTGAATAAATCACTTTAGCTAGGGGTGTAAGAATTAGCTATCACTTAGACAACATCTTTCACATTTTTGTTTAATTTTTTTTTTTTACATATATGTACAATCCAGATTGATGGGTGTGGCAAAAGTCAGAGGTTTGGTTTAAAACACAACGTCAAGCCTTTGTCTGGAATGTTTAAAAGTCAAGTTTAAAATAGAGGTGCAAAGACCAAGCACATCTCCATAGGTTTCAGAGAGCTTTAAAAAAAAACTGCAACCTGAGACACATTGTATATGTGTATATTGAAATACTTGGAATCCGTTTAGTGATCCTGGGACTAATTTGCAGTTTTGTGCTGGACTGTCATCATTCCTGTGTGTGGTTAGTGGAAGTGTGCCATGCTGATGACAAAGCATGACATTTAATAAGTACTTTCATGTTAAAGTCTATTCAACTTTTCTTTTTTTCTTTTGTCAGCAAAACCCTTTTCTCAAGTGTTTCACAGGTAGAATACTTAAGCACCGAAATATTAAACCAGGATTCTTTGTAGAGTGATCTTAAGTTTGCAGCCTGTAATTTTAACCAGCCCTTCTGGCAACTCAATTCTTTTCAGCTGTCTGAAAAGTAAACTATTCTAAGTCCTGTAACTTTCACATACAATACAAGGTACTTTATAGAACTGCCCTGTACATCTATATAACGCCAATCTTGCTAAATGCTCACCAGCCGCAGAAGACATTTACATGCAACCTGTTCATGCGACACGTGCGACGTCCCCATAACTTAACACAATTAATTTGTATGTTCCAAATTTAGAAGATTCAATCATTTTGATTCCTTTTCAGAGGCATTAACACTGACTTACAACCTTGTCCCCATGAAGCTATAATCTGTGTTCCAAAAAAATGCAATCAGCATTGTGTCTCCTGTAGCTCATAGGAAAATACCTTCTTATTAAAAATCACCCATGTATACATGCCTGCCTTGAACATGAACCTTGAACAAATTAAATACTCCTCACAGAAACTTGTTAAATCATTGCAACCTTTGATCTTATAAATATACTGTAAATGGAATATTGTCTAGTATATCATAAATTGACGCACAGCATGTACTTCCTTGCCATATGCATCTTACTCCTGAGCCAATATTCTTGAAAATATCTGCACTAAAATATACTTGTCATGATCACCTGATTGAGGTTGATTTTTTTCCTTGTTTTCCACATCTTTATTATTTCTTCCTAATTGTTTTCCTTTGAATCGTTTTGCTATTTTGGAAAAAAAAAATCGTGGTCCTGTTTTACATCTTACATCTTCTGACATCTTACACCTTCTTACATCATCTCTCCTCACCTTCTCAACATCACCGAGCTAAGCAAAGACGTCATTTCATTGTGCTGTAATTAAACAAGTCTTTATTGCTTCTTAAAAAAAAGAGACATCCATATTTATGCCTAATGTTTTACATATTGCTTTTTCATGTGGCAGAAAAAGTAAAAAAAATTTTTTTAAACTTTGACTCTCCATAAACACTTGGAAAAGTCTTTAGGCAGGGCAAGTCGAGCAGGAAAATCGCCTCGGGGCAGTCTGGTGTGATACAGGTGATGCTAAGAGCAATAAACAACAAAAAAGCAAATGTAGATGTCACTACAAAAAATAAATCATCAGAAAGGGAAAAAGTGCATCACTGCAGTGTGTCAGCACAAGTCCTTGGCACTGATCAAGTGTATCTGCATGCTCCATCGTCCCGTGAATATAACAACTATTCTACACATCTGTGAAATATATTTCTTTAAATAAATGTATGTAAGTGTAGTGTAGCGAATCTGAACTGCTGTCATGGAGCAAAACGACAGCTATACAGCAAAAGCCGTGAGGTAAATTTTTGTGTTGATGGGAGGAGAAAACAGCATCTTGGTCTCGTTATGAATTAAGTTTGCGTTAGCTGTCTTCAGAAAAGCCACATTCTCAAGCTGTGAACTTGGCCCACTTTTACACAAGCCTCCATAACATTAGTGAAAGCAATTAACCTTTAGCCTGCAGCTGTACAGTTAAAGTGGTGCGAAAAATTCCCTCTGCTCATTTTGATCTGACACTACGCATCAGAAACAACGTGATTAGACACGCAAATGAAAAACTTTTCATGTACTACTTTACTTTACTTTCAGGACATCAGGGCATTTATTCAGGTACGAGTTACTCATTCCCAATATACATTTAAATACCTAATAATAACAACACAGAAATGGACTATAAATGAGAAACTCTGCCAGCCATGGTAGTTGTACAAGGTTATCAAGGTTATTCTGAAAATTTACTTTGCAATTTACTTGACTTCAGTCAACTGACAAACCAATATGAAATGACCTACACTGCCAGTCAAGTTTTTTTGCCCTCTACATTTTTGCTTTTAATAACATTTTAAATAATCTTCTATTTTTTGGAAAAGTAACCAAAATACAGACAAGTGGATCAAAAAATGTTAATTAATAAATGCATGAATTGCAAAATGGTAGAAATTGGTATTTTATTGAAATCTAAACTAATTAGGTACTTGCACACACACCAATTCTATGTAGTTAACAGTTAATAATATTTTGATCCTGAGAAGGAAATAAATACAGAAAAGTGCAGTTTTCTATACAGTCGTTTGTGAGTGATATTCCTTTCCTTTGATAGCCTTTTTTTTTCTTTCCTTTAGCTACTACCAATTAGTTCCTGCTAAAAAGAGAAAAAACACACCATTTGTACATGTTTGTATACATGCCGATTCTTTGATGACTTTTCAACCAAATACTGCTTCCAACAAATTCATTAATTATATTCATTGTACATGATCGGGTGTCTGAAAAAAAGGATTCGCAATGATCGCTTGATGTATTAGTGTATGTGTATGTGACCAAACATTAATGCCCAGGACAAAAAAAATACTTAAATACTTGCGGCAATACACTGAGGCAATACTGTGCAACAAAATACTTTTTATTAAAATTTGAACTTGTTTTATACAGTAATAATTCTTTAATAATGCTCTGCCTTCACTCACAATGTAAAGCAAATGCTGTGCATCCCACTTCTCCTCCAAACAGATATTTATTGCAAACAGATATTTATTTCCTTCGCTTGAATTTTCCCTGTGATCTGCATCTTTTACACCTTGACACATGGCGATTAAGCTGTCTCGAGCTAAGAGGCAAAGGAGCAGGCGCCCCTCCGTGTGAAACAGCATCACAGCAGGGATCCCAGCATGATATCTCTCCAACTCAACACAACCAAAACGGCCCGGCTCACATCAGCCTAGTCAGACACACCATCCAGCTTTCATACTCGAAAATCTGCCCTGTGACCCAAGCTGTCAAACTCATAGCGATAGTCAGAACAAGCTCAAACGCGGCCGTTTTCAAACTGACTTCAAAGCATGCGAGCACATCGAAGATGATCCCCTGTTCATCCGGCAGTACAGCCCAGGCATGCTTTTATCAAAAAGGATCAGATTTTTTTTTTTTAAATAGGATAAAAAACTTTATTTTTTTTTTTATCTTATCCTTAATCTTTTACCTTGACATTCTGGAAAAAGATAAACGTGTAGATAGGTTTCTATTACATAATAAATAATACAAAATGATAAGCATAATCCAAAGTCGCTTACCAAACAGTGTCTCTGCCCGATGCGCATTACAGTCAGCAACGTTTCTGCCACCAAAGCAAACAGCTCCTGTTAAAGGAAAATCAGAAAAAGACAAAGAAAAATTTACCTAATAGCATCAGGAAATATATAATAAACTACAACTATGTTAAGAGATAGATATATTTAGAAATTTTCATTACATTCTTAAATAAAAATAAAGAACATTGTAGGATAATTAAATTCCAATTGTGTTTTAGGTCAGCAATTCAGTCATTCATCCATTCATTTTCTCCCGCTTATCCGTAATTCGGGTCGCGGGGGCAGCAGTCTAAGCAGGTCCCCGCCTTCGACTGCTGCCCAATCCTCATAGCACCGTCCCTTACGGTCCCTCCTGCAGGTGGTGAGCCCATGGGAAGGGTCAGCAATTCAATATCTGTAAATACCTTCATCCTAAAAGCCAAACTAGGCAAGCAAAGCTAAAATCTAAGTATAAACCTAATATACTAAAAGAAATGAATGCAGAAATTGCTATCATATGCACAAGGACTTGAAGCACAGCCTCCAATCTTTGCACTGTTTTCAAGGCATGAACTATTCATAGATGGGACATCCATTAGATAGAGCAGAACCTGCAGATCTGCAACACTTTCTGAACCCTTAATGTTGTTCTGTCCGAATTCGCAGCGACATTACCCAATTACAGCTCTTATTTTGCTGAAGGGCTGTCAACAAGCTTTTAATCATTTCCTCTTTTTAGCATCACCAAGGACGTGATGATAAACTCAAAGAAGAGCGTTCATCAACAAAATATAGGAAGCAGCCGAGAACCATGCGCTTTGCGTTTGACTACAGCCTCCAGAAAAAAAATGCACACAAAACTGAGCCTTTTTAATGACATGCCAGGAAATGGCTTATCAGATTTTACCAACAGCGCTTAGAGTGATGATGTCTTTAAAAATTACTTTTATGTCGTTTTTCAGTTCTGTACCCAGCACACAAACAAAAGCAGACAGATGGTGTGGTGTGGTGTGGTGCTGTTCCTGCTATTCCATCTCATGAGGTGTCTGTAAAAACCCAGTGTTACAAAAAGATGGATGTGAATATTCATGCTGGAGATCTGGCTCACCTGTCAGACAGCAGAATCATAAGATAATGTAATGCATAAAGCAGAATATGCATTAATTATTCTTAAAACAGCTTTTACTTATGCATTTCTGGCTCAATTAAAAATCATGTATTTCAGTGGGGGAAAAAAATCTGAGAGAGGCAAATATGTCATTTTAATTTCAAATAATTAAAATAAGAATACAATTCATAGCAGAAATGTGCCAAAAATGCATTACACTAAAACTGTGGGGTGCAAAAGTGGATGCTGAATTCTGTTTTCATTTTTAATGGAAATAGTCTTGGACCAAAAAGTTACATAGAAGCAACTGCCATGAAATACACTTCTGTAAAGCAAAAAAAATAAAAATACAGAAACCTTAAGGCAACTGACAAATCACATCATCATTTATGTTATTACAGATCTAGCAGCATGCTGTGATTAAATACATTAATCTGCCGATATATGCTCTACTTCAGATACCATGCATTATTGGCTGTGAATATCACTAACCTATTCATGTGAGGTCACACTCTAAAAGGAGCTCGAAGCTTAAATAAATAAATAAACACATTCAAAATGAAATAAGAGAACACTGATCAGTCTCAGAGCTATGAATTGTGAAGCAGCGACTGACTTTTTTTCCCCCCTTTCACTTCACACATGACTTCACTAACATTCCCACATAGGTCTTTTATCAATAATTCATCATTGCATTACCAGCACATTCATTTGCAGGTAAAGCAAAACAAATCACTCATGGGAAATCAATAGCTCGCACGTCCCACTGGATATGAAAACAGTGGCTGGGAACAATTAGGTAAAACACAATGAACGCTGAGAAGAACACCGAGAGAAAGAGCTGAGGGGTGAGATGAGGGGCGAGCTGAGGGGAGCTGAGGGGTGAGCTGAGCGCACATATAAATACAGGCATTGCACTAAAGTATGAGCTCACCTCTGACTTCTGATTGATTTTGCTGTAATTGAATACAACCACATATGAATTGATTGATACATGGATACATGCACATAAAGCATTGGGGGCTCAACGGTTAAGGCTCTGGGTTACAGAGCAGGAGGTTGAAGGTTCAAGTCTTGGCACTGCCAGTACTGGGCCTTAGAGCAAAACCCTTGAAGCTCTTTATTACAGGGGCACTGAATCCTGGCTGACCCTAACCTCTGATCCTAGCTTCCTAACAACCTGGGATATGCAAAAAAAAAAAAAAGAAAAAGAAATTGACTGCGCTGTAATGTATTGTATATGTGGCAAAAAAACAGGCTTCTTAATTAAATAATATATACATACAAACACAAAACGATGCTTTATACTTTTTAGTTCCTGTCCTGTTATTTTGGATTAACACTTCCCATTACAACCTTAAGTCTATTATTTTTGACAAGAAAAGTTCTAAGCCACAATCCTGACCTGAAAGTGTCAACATACTTAGAAAAAAAAGTACAACCTTCATGCCAAAGTATCAAAAGATGCTGAAGAGATATATAAGCAGTGGACCAGTTGTCATGCTTTATTATTGTTTATAAAGTAATCCCTTGCACCCATATGCATGCATGCTGCAAAACTTTGTGCAGAATCGAGGTTGCTGTGAAGTCGGGCAGTAAATCAGTGGGACAGCGTGGTCCACTGTGCCAGCTTTAAGCTTTTAAGCTCTTTAAATCAGAGCTTAGTGCATAACGCAGTAAAGAAAAGACTATCACCGTTATGCCGTAATGAACCCATGCAGCCAGGCTCCCACGCGCTCTTACCTTTAAAACCGGCTCTCCGATCGGCGCTCTCGTGTTTGTGCGGCTGTTTAATTGTAACCCTGTCTCTAAACCACTCCACGATTTTGGTTCATTCTGCCACAAAAATCGGGCTTCCTGCCGCCAGATTCCGGTTAAAACGGAGCAGGAAGTGTCAGCGCTGTACACGCGCCGGCTCTGATCGCTTGGTGTCACGCAGCGTCCAAGAAGCGCGCGACTCGGAGCCGATGCCCCGCGCGCCTGTCCGCTCGATGTTTCGCTGTGTGTGAGTGGGCGGGGCTACAGCGGGATCACGTGAGCCGCGCTTCTCAGACTCCGCCTCTTTCAGCGAACTCACGCGTCTCTAAGCATTTTAGAGAAGTCGCAAAGCGCCGCCTGGCGGATCCTTTTTTGTTTGTTTTTGTTTTAAAAGATCCTGAATTAGGCGCCACATGCTCCAAAACATGCCCGAAGGAAACAAATAAGCCCCGGGACATGCCATTTAAAAAGGGGCCCCATACACAGCCATGTATCCTGTATCCAATGTATCCAATGTAACATTTACAGATGTATTCAATCCACGCCACTGAGTCAACTGTCTCCTTTTTCTTGTATATAAGTTTATTTTTTTTCTTAAAACATTTATGCAACCTTGCATCAATTAAAGTTTACTCATTCAGCCCTTTTCATACTACAAAATATCAGCAATGACAAGAAAAACAAAACCACAAACCGCACAAATAGCAGCTAAGCAAACATGTTTACAAAACAGGGGGGATCTTAATTTGTCTACAAACTTGGGCC
This sequence comes from Silurus aristotelis, assembly GCF_946808225.1. Taxonomy (NCBI): domain Eukaryota; kingdom Metazoa; phylum Chordata; class Actinopteri; order Siluriformes; family Siluridae; genus Silurus; species Silurus aristotelis. The sequence goes on from NC_139579.1 coordinate 22,558,956, forward strand.
TACATACAGCATGCTACAAGCATTTAAAAGTATTTAGGTAATTAGATTTTTTATGTCAAACGACTACTAAAACCTCCTGGGTCACCACCGACTGCTTTAGGCATTACACATGCTATCGGAAAGGCACAAGTTTAAATCCCAGCACCACAAAGCCTCCACTGCTGGGCCCTTGATCAAGGCCCTATCCCCTCAGCTGCTCGGTTCTAAGTTGACACGCATACATCAATAATTTAAATACTACTAATCTACCTTTCATTAAGCAGAGCCAGACAGACATTCTTTACTTCTAAAGACAACAGAAAATATTTTATTATTAAACAGCTTGATTTGATTCTCAAACCATGATTGCCATCTTGTGGCCATGGTGCTCTTCAGACCATATTGCAGACAAAACTGGCAAGTTATTAAGGTTCTTAAAGTACCTTTGTTGGCAGACAGTTAAAACTCAGTCATCAATGATAAGGCACCACTGTAGGGTCTAGCTGATATTTGATTGGGTGGCCATTCTCAGTATTAAAGTAACACTGGATTTTTTTGGGGGGATTTAGTGTTGTTGGTGGGGCTATCAATCAAAAACATAAAAAAACAACAACAGCAAACTTGTGGACAAAGGACAAATAATTGTACAAACAATGCACAAAATATAAGCACCACTAAGGAACATGTGTTTAATGAAGCGGTTAGTAAAATGTATACACTGCTGCAACTTATATCAGTCCAACACACATCATGTCACTGTCACTGCTGTGCTGAGAATAATAATAGAGCAGACAAATAAAATCTGGTGAGAATTCCTCTGCTGGCTTCTTTATATTCATGAAGCCGTGTCTGATAAATTGTGCATACCACTGGATAAATCTATAGTCAGTACATGCATACATAAAAATGACAAACGAAGTATATGTACAACAATATATGCATTTAGATATGAATATAGATACATTTCACCTAAATTATTAACTAACAAGGACTATATATAAACTGAGGGTCTCCTCTATAGACCAATTAAGGCAGTTTCAGATGTGCAAGTATCATCTGTGCTGATGTATGGCCACATCCAAAAATTAGTTTATGGTAATTTGCTTTAAAGATGGAACTGTTTGATCTTCCTCTCTGTAGAACATCTTCCTCCACATATACTGAGAGTAACCACTAGAGGAAAACCAAGGATGGGACAAGATTTCATCCGCTGTTAGCCGCTCTGAAGGGTCTGATCGAAGGATACTACATATGAGACACTTGGCTTTAGGTGAGAGAATCTCTGGGAGATTAAATTTGCACTTCTGGATTTTTCTGTACAGACCATTGAGGTTTGAGTGAATGAATGGATATGACCCAACCAGAAGGGTATACAACATAACTCCAAGAGTCCACACATCGGATGCTTTTCCCGAGAATGTACTCTCAGGCTGTAGGCTCTCTGGACTTATATAGACTGGACAAGTGTGCTTGCCTGATACAAAATCATCCTTCTCTAAAATAAATGCATCTTCAAGGGTACACAGTGTCAGCTGGGTTCTACATAAGAAAAAAATCATGAATCATTAAAAAATACACAAACAAATAAAAAGATGATCATCAATTTTCTTGTAATATTAAGCTTTCAAACATTTCTTTACTTTTCAAAGAAGAAACAAAGTCTCACCTCTCAACATTTTTAAAGGAGAAATTTTTCAGATTCAGACTATGGAGAACCACACCATTATTATGACAATGTGCCACAACAGAGACCACCTGATGAAACAGGCTCAGGGCTTCATCTTCACACAAGGCTTTTGAGAACTGAACATATCTGTACAAATGGCCATACATATGTTCAAAGAATGCATAGGCTGTAGAGTGTCCACGGATAATTTCAGATGGATGGTGTAGGTTGGGATGAACAGGAAGGTGAAAGTACACAGCTAAGGACTGGGAATATCTACTAATGGGGAAAACCTGCAATAATGTAAAAGAAAGAAAGAAAGATTGTATGACTGCATAATTGTGAAAACATTATTATTATATGAACTTTTATCTGATGATCAGTTTTCCCCCAAAGGTTTTACTGTTATCTTTACATTATAACCTGTTGAATGCACCAGTTTCCTAAAACCATCATGCAGTTTTGCAGTTTTACTACTCATTCTACAATCACTACAATTAATGCACATGCTGAGAAGTGTGTAATTGTGTTGGAATACTGTCTAATGCTGAAGCATACAGTGCATAAGCAACTAAATAGGAACATATTTTGAAAATAATGTTAGTGTTGTTTTTTAACCACCTCATTTTTTATTCTTGAAATAATTATTTCATTATTTAAATTCATCTCAAAAGGTTGAATACTTAAATAGTTTAATACTTTGCAGCTGGTGAATCTTACAAAGGTCTGATAATATTGCCATGATAAAATGGTATGATAAATTGATGAACAGACCAAAAGAAACAAAAAGAAGAATTGAAAGAAAGGAAGCTCGTATAATTGCATAATTGTGAAATGTGCATTATTGTATTCTTTGATCTGGTGATCATTTTGTTTTATTTTTATTTATCTGTTTGTTTTTTATTTGTTTGTGTTTGTGATTTTTTTTTATTAGAAATTTCATTGTTTACTGATTTGGCTTCAATCAAGTTGACTGAATATTAAATGTAACACGTCGACATCGACTTTAACTGTTTTGTATAAGAGTCTGCCAAATGTCGTAAGTGTAATTCAAAATGTCAGTGTTATTTCAAGAACCTCATCCACCTTATTTGAATGAATTCTACAGTTAACTTTATACAGTAAATGTTCATGTGCAAAGAAAGAAAGAAAGAAAGAAAGAAAGAAAGAAAGAAAGAAAGAAAGAAAGAAAGAAAGAAAGAAAGAAAGAAAATCCTTAGGTATTGAGCTTTGCTGTTCTGGCTAGAACACAGCAGTATTTTTCACTGGCCATATGGGTCTACGATAATCAGCTCAGCTCACCTTACAGAACAGATGTTTGCCGCTGTGCACGTTGGCAGCTTTAAACACGTTTTCCGCTATTTTCTCATGTAAGACATATTTCCCAACGCCGATACACTGTGAACTGCCGGACACTTTCGTGGAAGACAAAGTCGAAATCATTTCTTTTAAATCAATAAATCAATAAAACTCAGTGCAATCAGAAGGAAACGCTGCTACAGGAGTCGTTAAACCGCAAGTGGAACGCTAATCTAAATCTAAATATACTCGACTTTTCTAAAAATAAAAAAAAAACAACAACAACAACAACAACAACAACACCAACAAAAACTGCAACAGACTGCAAAACGAATAAACTACTGTAAGCCAACTCTAAACTAAATACAGAATTCTGGATATTATAAAGCAAAACCATATATATATATATATATATATATATATATATATATATATATATATATATATATATATATATATATATATATATATATATATATATATATACAATACATGTATTGTTATAAAAAATACTCGAATGACAGTTGGAGAACGGGAAATAAAGTCCTGAACTGATCAAACTGGTAGTTATTCTTCACCAGCTACTGAAATCATTAGTATTGTTTGAGCTTCTTTTGTTGGGTTGTTATAAAGCAGATAAATAGTAGTCATTCAAGTCTTTTTCTTTTCTCACAGCACATACCAACTGGCAAAGATCATGCACCAGTTTGACCAACCCATCTGGTGTCTTAGCAGCTGGTAGCTAGTCAGACTATGCTGGATTTTTCAGCAGGATATCTATCCTCAAGTTGAAATAATTCCTCTTTATCACAGGAGAAAAGCAGGAGAGCTACAAACAGTAAAGGAATTATACATGATATTTCAAAAAATAAGTGATTTCAGAAATTAGATTTGTCATCGGTCATCAATACCAGGACACAAAATTGTTTGAATTATGTATTTTATATTTATACATCAACACAGTGTTCAAATTATATGTACCATGTTTTCTTACAGTAGGTCATCCATAAATGTCAATATTTGTAATGCATTCTTAAGTTGAATTTAACAGCCTAAACAGGTTTTAATCTGAAAAGACTGTACACAAACATGGTTTCAAAATAAAGTGCACAACCATGAGACCACATATTAAAATCTAAACATTTATCATGCAAGACAATGTCAGTGATAACATTACAATGAATATACACAACATAGATACACATTTATTCTCTGGTCTTGCTGTTTGTTTGTTTTTCATGCCACACACTGAGTGAAATAATGAATGTGGAAAAATATAATGAATTATCTCTCCACTAAAAGGGAAAAAAGACAACACTAGTCATTAAATAGAGTCATGTTTTAATACTGACAATACTGACACAGTATGTGATTCTAGTGTCCTGAATGCTAGTCTTATTACACAAACAATTCCCTTGTGAACTAAAAGACTGGCATCGAGGCACATACTGGAGCTAGCATCACTACCGAAGTGTTCAACCAGATTGTCACAATAAAACATATAAATGAGCAAGAAAATGTGCCATTACGTTACAGGCAATTCACTTCAGATCACCCGCATCTCCTTGGATCGTCTTCTTGATGCGGAGTAACATAGTGGTCTGCCACTGGTCCAGACGGGAAATTGAGTCAAACTCTTTCACCTGAAATCATATCAGAAAACAATCAGCATGAATAGATTGCACTCTTTTCTTTCTTTTTTAAAAAACTGTTATAAAAGACTTCCAGATTTAAAATAAAACTTACAGCCTCAGTGAATGCCTCATTGTTTTGCTCTTCATGTGCATCCAGTAGTTTCTGTACAAAAGAATGCACACTTTAAAAACTACACATATCTCAGCACTGCTTGTCATTTCAATTCGAATCAATAAAGTTTAAAATGTGATTTTTTTTTACTTACTTTTAAAAGCTTACATTCTCGTGAGTCTGAGAATGCCGGAAACATGCTCTCATACTTCTCTATGGCAAGCTGTCCGAAACATAAATTGAAATAAATGGAATTTAAAGTAATGTAATATACAATTCTATGAGACATAAAAACATCTTCTGTTGCAATATAAAAAAACAAACAAAAAAACAAGTGAGATATTTTACTTGAGAACCATCTTGACCATTGTTTTATAAATGAAGATGGAGTTAAAGCTGTTGCACTAACTTTTGCATTTAATTCGTCCACAATGAAGTGGCAGAGTGAAGCCTTCCAGAAGTACTCTTTTGCGTTGTACTTTAAAAGTGGATTATCCATTGTATTAGTTGCAACCTGGTGAGAGAGAAAAGATTCCACTCTGCAGGAATATACTTAATGTGAGATTAAAGATCGTAAACTGTATAAACCTGGCACACAAACCTGCTCAAAGATTTCAATGGCTTTAGGATACTGCTCCAGCTGCGCACAGTAAAAGCCGACTTTCAGGAGACATTTGTTGGCAGAGCTGCAAGAAAACACAACAAACTTTCCTATGCACAAATATCTTACACAGATAAGCCATAACACTAAAACCACGCACAAATGAAAATTGATTATCTAACACTGGCACATCTCAAAGAGCAGGATAGATTAAGCAGAATATTAACAGTTAGTTTAAAGTTGATGTGTTCATGTTCTTTAAAACGCACATGACAGAATGGGATAAAAATACACAATGTTTCGCAGCTTGCTGTGTGCAGGTTTGTGAAGCTTCAGACCAGTAAGATAACCAGTGCTGACCCCTGTCTTTTTACATTATGTGGATGGCCAGGTGCATGTGTATATGATTTGCCTGGGGAAGAGATTCCACCAGGAGGCCTTATTGGAAGAAGACAAGGCAAGGCTTTGAGCAATGTTCTGCTGAGAAACTCATGGTCCTGGAATTCATGTTGATAAGATGACACCTTTCTAAACAATGCTGCAGTCCAAATACACCCTTCATAGCAACAGTATTCTCTAATAGCAGTGGCTATTAGTAGTTATTTATAAGAGAACAATGTTTAGAAATGTCAAAGATAAAATATTAAGGGAGGTAAAAAAAAAAGTACTACATTACAGTTGGTATGTGCATTTGTGTAACAAGGAAACGAAGTAAAGCTGCATTTTGATAGCTTTATCTTCCTAATATATGGGTGAATATGGAGATTTTTTCCTATTCTGAAATCCTATCGAGATGTTCAGCCAGTCAAGTATTCTGTAGGGAGACACTAAAATGCTAAAACCCATACATAATGCTTTCAAGAGTAAAAAAAAATAATTTTTTTTATTTTTTTATTTTATTTTAAAAGAAAATTACCTGTTTGATTCCTCTCCTTTGTAATAGTCAGCTGCCTGCTCATAATGGGCAATTGCCTGCAACAAAAAGGATGACTATTAGTGAGCAAAAGGTACCAGTTATGACATCTATACAAGTTAAAGGTTCATATGAATCAGCCATACAGAGCTGTATAACCTTGAAGCTTAAGCATATACGAGGCTCTGGTTTATGAAGAGAAAACATGCATAGAATCAGTCCGCTTATCTTAAAGTACTATAAGATGTCAAACTGGCAAACGTAAGGCCAAAATTCATAATGAAGCCATATTGGCAGTTGTTTTTAATCGCCTTGATGCTTTCTTTAGCAGAGTTTTAAAATGAGTTCATTTCATTACTGGTAATAACAGCAAAATAACGACTACGTCTTTTGTGTATTATGTGTCTACATAATGTTTGATTTCCAGAACACTTGGGAAAAATGTTAAATGTTAATTAAAACGGAATAAAATGATTTACAAATCTTATAAACCCATATTTATTTTTTTTAGCAATAATTGAACATAGAAAAGATATTATATTTTAAGGAAAAAATAAGGTTTTTTTTTTTAATTTGGCTGCATCATGTCTCAAAATAAAGGACAGGACAGGGCTATGTTTACAACTGTGTCTGGGAACTGAGGAGATCAGTTGCTGGAATATTGGGAGGGGAAGGTCCCATTTGAGTCTGATACAGGATTCAAGCTGCTCAACAGTCCTGGGTTTTCTTTTTATCGTATTTTTTTTTATGATGCGCTATGTTTTCAAACAGTGACTGGATGGAGGTAGGGCAGTTCAGCACCTGAACTCTTCTACTACAAAGCTATTCTGTTCTAATAGATGCAGTATGGAACTTATATCATCTTGCTAACATATGCAATGTCCTTTCCTGAACAAAAGTCTGGATGGAGCCATATGCTGCTCTAAACCTATATATACCTTTCAACATTGATGGTGCCTTGCCAAATGTGAAAGCTGCTACTTCAACAGGCACCTATGCATCTCCATAACATTAGAGAAGTAGGCATTTGAACAGAGTGCTGATGAGAAGCCAGATGGTCCCTCTCCTCTTTAGTTCAGAATTTATTATCCATGGATTCCAAAAAGAATTTTTAATTTAAATTTGTCTGACCACAAAACAGTTTCCCTGCTTTGCCTCAGTCCATTTGATTAAATAAGCTTTGGCCCAGAGAAAAGGGCAGCATTTCTGGATCATGTACACATATGGCTTCTTCTATGTATGATAAATATTTAAGCTACATTTATGGATGGCATGATGAACTGTGTTCAGAGACAATGATTTCTGGTGTTTTTTAAATCTATGCAGCGATTTCATTATAAAACCATACCTATTTTTAATGCAGTAGTGCCAGAGGGCCTGAAGCTCACCGACATCCAATATTGATTTTGAACTCTTACAAAGAGATTCTCCAGATTCTAGAAATGTTTTGAAGATATTATGTACTGCAGATGATGAGATATTTAAAGTCATATCGATTTGATTGTGAGGGACATTATTCTGAAATTGCTGAACAATTTGTAGTTGCAGTGTTTTTGCAGATTGGTGATCTTCTGCCCATCTATACTTCTAATAGAGCTAACTCTCAGACACTCTTTTTTATTCCCAATCATGTCCCTGACTTATTGCCAATAAATCTAACTAGTCACAATGTTCTTCCAGCTGCTTCTTTTTAGTAGCACTTACTTTTCCAGGCTTTTATAGCCTTGGTTCAAATTTTTTTCATAATTTCCTTAAAAAGGTAAATTTCCTCAGTTTAAACATTTGATATGTTTCTATGTTCTGTTGTGGAAAAAAATATGGGTTTATGTACAGCGAGGAAAATAAGTATAGTGGACATGCACCTACGATGACAATTTCAGACCACTCCATGGTTTCTAAGTGGGAGAACTTGCAAAATAGCAGGGTGTTCAAATACTTATTTTCCTCATTGTAATTTGCTAAATATTGAATTTATTTTTTTTTTTTTTCACATTTTTATTTGATTTATTATTAACTGACTGGGTGCTGAACACGACACATGGCTTATTGCTTCACAAATGTAATTTGTTGAAACCTACCAAATTTTTGTGCATTTCAGGTCAGAATACAAAGCTAGATATGAAACCAACCAAGTAAGAGTCTGTCCCATTTTTCACCAACCACATCTAAAACGATTTCTGTATTTAATTTAAATGTTTGTCATGCTTGTATGTATGTATGTCATGCTACACATAACAGGTGGGGCCCAAAGCAGGACACAAACACAATTGGATTGAACCCCAGGATAGATCTTTCTAGATTCCGATTTCTGTGGAGTCATTTCTCCACTTTCATTTAAGTGGTCCTACCCCTTGGGTTAGCTTTCACATGCAGAATATTCCTAAAATATTTGAGAGTTGCTCTAAAATCCATGAAAATCTGGGGATTGTAGATATTTTTCTATATGTATGCTGTGTGGATAGTCCTAATGACAAATGACAATCCAAACAGAAAATATCTAGGGTTAAAAGTGACCATCTATGCGGTTCACAGACATCAAGACTGATGTGTTATAAAGGCAGTCAGAAAATGATGAGTGGCAACACAACACCTATACAGGATATAGACTTTTTACTTCTGATATTGACAATATTGATATTGACAGCAGTGACACTAGAAAAGCTAGAAATTCTACACCTTAATTTACTTTTCAGTTCAGTGAAAAAGCATATTTTTTGGATTTAGTGATTCTATCTTTATATATTCTCTCTATATATTATTTTGGTTAGAGAATTTTGCCAAATCCAAAACAATTTCGCCATGGCTAGTGTATGCTAACTAATATCAGTAAACAGTTGTTGCCCTTTAAAAGCCACTGATTTGGAATTTTAATTGTTTGATTAGATTTATTTAAAAATAAAATAAACAAATAATGGCTGCAGCATTACATCAAGTACTGTCAAGGCGAGAGCATCTACAATCCATCATTTATACAATCTTATATATTCTGGTACACATGAAGTACATTGTATTTTTTTGAACACACACCTAATCTGAAATCTTCATTACAGTTATATTACGAAAGACAAATGAAATGTGCCCATTCATCTTAAACCATAATTTTAAGATAATTAAAGTTTAGTTTGTTGAGCCCGGGTCTGACTTTGTATCTCAGAGTGGATAAGAAATCAAAGAATCTTGAAACTGCTGTGGATTTGAATAAAACTCAAATTCGCAAGTAAATCTTACCTTTTCAATATCCACCAGCTCAGACTCATATATTTCTGCAATTGTCATGTGGTGTTTGGCTGCGATTGTAAAACGCCCCTGTAAAGGATGAATAACATTGACAGAAAGCACAAGAACGGGGAAAAAACATAAGGTCTACATGATAACTAAATAAGATAAGAGTTTAAACATGTCTTGAACCTACCATGTCTGTATATATGTCGATGGCTGCATTTAAGCAGTTGATAGCCTCTGTTTAATCATTGAGAAGAAAAAAAGTGGAGAATTAAACTATGGCATGTGATAGTAGAGATGTAACCAAATAGCAATATAACTGTGTATTACTGTGTATAACATTTGCTCTGGTTGTCATTTACTTCTTTGGAATTTAAGTTGGATCTGTGCTACACAACTAAACAGTCTAGATCCTTTCTCTGTAGATCTCATCTCTGATTGTGATTGGAATATGACTTGATTGATGAGGTAAAGATTACAAAAGAGAGTCAGATTTTCCAGACTGTTTGAAAGAAAGCTTTGTAAGTTGTTGTTTTGGAAATAATACATCTCTGTGTATATTTCCCGTGACGTACCACCTCAAAAGCAACCCAACCATGCAGTGACGCACCACTTATTGTGTTTGCACACCATTCATTATGTACAGTGCTTTCACCTTGGGGATCAGCCTTCTTGTATGCATTGCCTGCATCAACAAAGCTAGTGGCAGCATCCAGCTTGTTCTGCATTTGCATATGAAGTTTTGCAGCCTGGCAGAAAGCATTGCCTGCAGCTGCACAACAGAAGCACTAAAATAATCAGGACAAAGATCATAATAATAAAGGAGTTGTACATTATATGCAGATGATTCGAGTTGTCCATACCACTCCAGTTCTTTGCCATTTTAAACATGTTTGCAGCTCTGGCATACATCTCACACGCATCCTCTACCTTGTGGTTTCCTCTGCAAAAACATGGCTGAATATTAAGCAATCTGAACATCATTCTTTTAATCAGGCTGCCTGTGCAGTATGTATACTGTTATATTTTATAGATACCAGACATATGTAACACAGACATGGCAATATGACATTGACAGGGAAATGCATGAATGAGTAGAAATTATTTTCAGCAGAAAGAATTACTTTTAGCAATACATGGATTAGGGAATTGAATTAATACTACTTCCTGGAATCTCAATGACCAATGAATGTCACAACATAGGAACCATCATGGAAATACCATTCTTAGCATCAGTGCTAGCTTTTTCGCGACATCATCACCCTTACCCGAACATCCCTCCTAAAAATGAACCGGACGACTTGACTTTTTTGTCCGCTTCAGCCATCAGTTGGACGGCCTCTTTCTCCTTGCCTGAGGTATCCATTTATTTGTTATGTTTGCACTTATACGATATTCTGATGTGTGTGTTTGCGCAGGTGACGCGGATGGAAAATGATGTGATGTGACGATGCTCGTTTCCTCCTCCTCCTCCTGCTCCTCCTCCGGGTGCTGAGGAGAGACCGGGAGTACTGCACAGCCCATAAATGTTGCCAGATAAGCAGAAAATAACCTATACTTGGGATATGCAAAAACACAATATTCATTTCCCAATATAAATTTAACTCACTGTAATACATCATCACGTTATAATAATATACAATCTATCCGTTATGTAAACAAGATAAAAAATAAAATAGGCATTTCACGAATATATAAACTAAGTGACTAAGGTCACTTAGAATTGTTGCAGGGAGACGACATTACAATTATCTATAATATTTATTTTAACAAGGATAAACAATCTATCCTATGTAAAATTACAAAATAGCACTTGTAAAAATAACAAATCAGCTTCAAAAAGAATATAAAACACGGACCTGGCAACGCGTTGCAGGCTGACGTGTGCTATACTCTGATTACGCGTGTCATTGCTTCGAAACAGAAACAAGCTCAGAAACATGTATATTTTTTTGTTGTTGTTTTTTTCAGTCAAATGTTTGACACTATTTCGTGTAGACATAAGAAAAAATAACTTACAATAACTAATAATAAATAATTGCTTAAGCGCGTGAACGGTAAACAGACCGGAAGTGACGTTTTGCCGCCAAAGTTGAAGTGTTGCTCATACTGTGACCACCATCGCTCGGGTGTAGACAGAAACGCAGCAAACTTTAAAAGACTGTTTATTGCTTCAGAATTTATAATACCTAGTTAGCTAATGTAATATGAATATAATTTGTCAGTCGTGCATGTTCTACTTAATCCACTTCCACTAGCCTGCAGAAAGTAACTACATTTCTGGTAGGAACAGGAGGAACATGAATGGCCATGGAGAAGGGAGAAGTTCCGGGAGAGGTGGAGGGGGTTCCTGGAGAGGTAAAGGAGGTTCTTGGAGAGGTGGAGGAGGTTCCTGGAGAGGTAAAGGAAATTCTTGGCGAGGTGGAGGAGGTTCCTGGAGAGGTGAAGGTAGTTCTTGGAGAGGTGGAGGAGTTTCTTCCAGTGGTGGCAAAAGTGCAGAGTCTGTTGGAGATGGAAGAGCCTGGAGAGGTCGTACATGGGGAAGAGGACAGGACACGTATCCACCCAACAACACACAACGTGGTGAGGCTCTGGATTCATGTCAACTTGGGTTTTTATACGCAATTCCACCTTTTATATATTATACTAATACGAGAGCTCAGTGTCACTAAATAAATAATGCTTATCTATCCATCTATCCATCTATCCATCTATCTATCTATCTATCTATCTATCTATCTATCTATCTATCTATCTATCTATCTATCCATCCATCCATCCATCTATCCATCTATCTATCCATCTGTGTCTTGCCAGTCAGTGTAACTCACTTTGACAGCAGAAAATAGATAAATAAGATAAGATAGATAAAAAAGATTTATTTTGTTTCTACTTACTGGGGTTGTAATCAAGTCGCAGTGATCAAAGGCTGTGTTTATTTTTAACGTTATGTTCATTGGCCAATACATTTTTTTAAAACTGTTTGACTGATCAGCAGAATTGTACAGGTTTAATCTAAACCTTATTAACTCAAAGACAAGAAATCCTATAAATAATGTTGCAAAGAAAACCCAGATCTGTTTGTGGAGAAAAAAAAAAAATCTAGAAATAGAAAACTGAAGGTCTTTATCATTCTGTGCATAGGTGCAGAGATTTCTTTCCCAGTTCCTCGTGCAACCCAAGCAACACTTGATATAACTTGTCCTTACAAAGGATGGAGGCTCTATTTTACAGAAGGTTTGTATAGTGTGTTTAGTTATCAACACCTGTGGTTTGTATTTGTTTTCTAACGTAATGAACTTGTCTTGTCTTATTTTTATTTTATTTATTTTTATTTTTTTTTAAGGTTTTATTGAATCTTCACCTTATGTTGAGAAGATACAGGCCTTTGAAAAATACTTCAATTCACAAATAGATCTTTATGACAAGGTACACTTTGAATATAATATGTTAACATTTTTCCATGCAATGGTATTTTGTCCTGTTATGTGCCATTTTTTTCTCATCAGGATGAAATTGAAAGAAAAGGCAGCATCTTGGTAGACTACAAAGACTTGATTGTGAACAAACAGATTTCTACAGCATTACCTGATCTTGCTAGTGAGCTTAAAGACATGCCTGAAAAGATACTTGACTGCTTGGGCCTCGCCATTCATCAGGTGTGTGTTTGGTAATTGTGACAAAAACATTGTCACAAATCATTGTTTTATTAAAAATCTTTGGATATCAACTCCATTAAAAAAAGATTTCCATTATAAGTCTGTTATTTAAAAATAGAAATCTGACCATCCTGTGCTTTTCTTTACAGGTATTGACAAAGGATCTTGAAAAGCATGCTGATGAGATCCAAGCCCAGGAAGGGCTTCCTGCAGGTGCAACCCCTATTATTAATATACCACACATAAATGCTAGGTATTGGATTTTTTATATTTTATTTGGAGTTCATCATTAGTGATATTTGAGGTCAGTGTGATATAATACTAAAGTTTCTTTGTTGTTTTTTTTGTTAGGATTTATAACTATGAGCCTCTCACCCATTTAAAGATGCTTAAAGCCAGTTTATATGGCAAGTTTGTGGCTATTAGAGGAACAGTGGTGAGAGTAAGCAACATCAAACCTATATGCAGCAAGATGGCATTCATCTGTAATTTGTGTGGCGACACTCAGAGTCTGGCTCTTCCTGATGGGAAATACACTGTACCCACGAAGGTAAAAAAAATAATTATCTTGGCTATAAGAAAGTTACAGCATTCTCTGTGATCTGCCAGCAAGTTTCACTTTACACCAGGTGTTCTTTAGTGGTAAAAATTGTAAGGCCATCTGTGATTATATCATCAAAAAAGCACAAAGGAGACAAAGGCAATAGACAAAGGAGATATAGATACATACATACTACCATAACAGTAAAATCAGTGATGGGTGAAGTAAATGAAATCGATAATCTTGTTAAAATGTCACCTCTCAAGTTCTGAGATATACAGTAGTGTGTAGACCGTTTAACGTTGCTTTGGAAGCAGGAAAAATGTGCAAGTGTAAGTATCTGAGTGTCTTACAAAGGCCAAATTATAATCGCTAGAAGACTGGGTCATTGCATCTCCTACAGCAGGTCTTGTGGGATGAACTAGTACTAATGTCTAGGTGCCAAATACCACTGCACACTTTCAGAGTCTTATGGAGTCCATGTCTTGGCTGCTTAGTTGTTTTGGTGGCACAAAAAGAGGGATTTAATGTTCTAATAAATGGTCTAATATATGTACAGCTTGATATCTTAGTTTGCCCACATAATGTTTTTTATTTTATTTTAAATATTCTGGTGTGTCATTATTTTATGTCTGTAATTTAATGCAATTTGCTGTTTTCTCTTGTGCCTTAAATGGTACCTATAAAGTACTCTCTCTTAGTTATTCAAGGTTCAATATTATCCAAATATTAAATGTTAATACCATTAAGTTGCTGTAGCTTCTGTTTCTTTTAGTAGAAGAAAGCAATAAGACCATTGATGTTTTGCAGTGTTTACAAAGAGAATGTCGTGGAAGATCTTTTACCCCAAACAGAAGTTCACCACTAACAGTGACGGTGGACTGGCAGAATATAAAGTTTGATGTTTTATTTTATATTTAAACCCACACTTGTTAAAGTTTGCATTTTATTCTATTCCCCCTGTAAACAGTTTAATCAGTAAATGTATTTCTCAGGGTTCAGGAGCTGATATCAGATGACCAGCGTGAATCAGGACGTATTCCCCGGACCATCGAGTGTGAACTTACGCAGGATTTAGTGGACAGCTGCGTACCAGGGGACATGGTCACCATCACAGGAGTTATTAAAGTCTCTAATGAGGAAGGTCAGTAACTCAGTGCACATTGTTTGTGATGTCAGGTATGTTGAATTTTTTTGGGTGAAATCAGAACAGAAATCAGCTCCTGAACATAAAAATCATTTTTGTTTGAATTTAGAGACCATTATAATATATATAAAATGCATCTCTGCTGATTTTTAAAATAGGCATGTAGTAAAATGTAGGCTCAACTGGCTGTCATTGTGCTTAAGCTACTCTGCAGTGATGGACCCTCCAGTGTGAGACTCATGCACAGAGGACACACTGTCAGCTTTAATCTGTTAAGTCATTAAATGTTATATGTTTTTACCTAATTTATATCACTGTATGTGTGTGTATGTATGTGATAAACGAAAATCAAAATGGCGGCAGTATATTAACGTGCTTGAAATTTATTTATGTACATGATGTGCGTTAATAAATGAGAACGTGCATGCACAAGTTTACACAATATCACTTAGATAAACTGTACCATTTTCATTAAGATACAGTTTATGCCTACTGTGCTGATTTTTCTCCTTCATCCGTGACACCACTGTTTTCTTTAAATGTGCTCGTTTATCCCTGTGGTACTTCCATGCCACATAAGCTCTGCTTTGCATAACTTCCAGGCTGCAGTCTTCTTTGTTGCGTTTATTATAAAATGCGCCCATTGCCTTGGATGACTTGAGACCCACACTTTTTCCTGCTACTGGTTGACCTGTACTTTTCGCCATTTCGCAAGCGGCTGTGTTATCTTGTCGTCATGCTAACCCATGACTTGAGCAGCCAGTCATTTGTCAGCTATAGTAATGCATTACTTGTTTGTTTCTGTGTGCTTACAGGGTTTGGAAGAAATAAAAAGGACAAGTGCATGTTTCTTTTATACATAGAAGCAAAATCTATCAGCAACTCAAAAGGACAAAAAAACAAGTCTGCATCTGAGCCTGAAGGCCAGGAGGCATCGGTAGAGTTTTCACTCAAAGATCTGTATGCCATCCAGGAGATTCAAGCACAAGAAGACCTCTTTAAATTAATTGTCAAGTAAGGGGGACCTTGTTTTTTAATTCGTTTTTAATTGCATTGTAATCGATTAGAAAGATAAGATAAGAAACAGTATGTTCTATGTGAGTGACTAGACTTCTAATGTAATGTAAATTATTTTTTGCAGTTCTCTTTGTCCAGCCATCTATGGGCATTTGGTATGTCTTTGTGTCTGTGTTTGCATGCTTGTTTGTGTGCATGTGCCTCTTTTTGTGTCTGGTATTTGCCTGTTTGCATATCTGTGTGTCTGTTGTGCATTTTGTATGTGTCTGTGTGTGTGGTTGTGTTTATGGGTGATAAAAAACACTGTTGACTGATTGTTATTTTGTAGCTTGTTAAGGCAGGATTAATCTTGGCTTTATTTGGTGGCTGTCATAAATATGTGGATGATAAGAACCGAATCCCTATAAGAGGAGACCCACACATGCTAGTAGTAGGAGATCCTGGACTTGGCAAAAGTCAAATGCTACAGGTACACATTTCAACTCTAATTTAATATCCTAATATGGTCCAAAGAAATTAGAGGAAGTAGTATCATAAATTGATTATGAAATTTATCAAACATTTTTCTTAAATGTACTTACAGGCAGCATGTAACGTCGCCCCACGTGGTATCTACGTCTGCGGAAACACAACCACCACCTCAGGCCTGACTGTCTCTCTGTCCAGGGACAGTGGTTCTGGAGACTATGCACTAGAAGCTGGAGCTTTAGTTTTAGGAGATCAAGGTACATGAATAATCTGACACATTTTTCCAGTATATGGACAAATGTATTGGGACACCTGACTTTTCTAGCAAAAAAATAAGGGTTCTTCTCCAAAATTGTTACCACAGAGTTGGAGTCACAAAATAGTATGCGATGTCTGTGGAAGAAGTAGCATTAAATTTTCACTTCACTTAAACACAGAGAGCCAAATCTGTTCCAGCATGACAATTCCCCCATGCACAAAGCCAGCTCTATTGTTTACATAAGTTGGAGTGGAAGATCTTATGTGGCTTACTATAGAGCTCTGACCTCAACTATATTTAACACCTTTAGGATGAATGGGAACCTGACTGCACCCCAGGCCTCCCCACCCTATATTACTACCTGAATGAGCACAAATTTCCAAAAGCACACTCCAAAATCTAGTGGAAAATTTTCCCAGAAGAGTGCAGGATATTATAACAGAAAATAAGGACTGAATGTGGAATGGGATTTTCAAAAAGCACATACAAATCTTATGGTCAGGTGTCCACAAACCTTTGTTACTGTTGCATATATTATCACATAATGTACTCATGCAGCTGAGTTCTGTTTTGTGTCTCCAGGTGTCTGCTGTATCGATGAATTTGATAAAATGGGAAATCAGCACCAGGCCTTGTTGGAGGCTATGGAGCAGCAAAGCATAAGTTTGGCCAAAGCTGGGATTGTCTGTACCCTTCCAGCTCGCACCTCCATCATTGCAGCAGCAAACCCAGTGGGTGGACATTACAACAAGGCTAAGACAGTATCTGAAAACCTGAAGTAAGCATTTAGAAGGTCCTGAGTAAACTTGATTTTTTAAAATAAGTGATGTAGAACAGAAAAACATTGTTGCCAATTTATTAGGTACAACAAAATTATAAAGTAAACTCACCTAGCTGCACTTTGAATAAAGTGTTCACTGTAGGCCATCAGTTGTAAATTATCACCTGCTTGTTAAAACTGCAATTTGTGCAAAGGAACTACTGAAGGACTAGGTAAGAAAAGAGATGGTAATGCTGCATTACAGTTGTAGTGTAAAAGGTAATGATTCATAATGTGTCCATGACAAAATCAAAAGATTTCATAGTTACTAATGTTTGGTATTTGGATTGGTGTTAATTACAGTCTTGCTGTTGCTACATCAAATTCTTTAGTTGTCCACGACTTAAACATACTATTAATCTCTATATTTAAACATGCATAGTGGCCACATAGTCTCCTTTCATATGCATAGACATTCTTAACAAAACATGTTGCATTTAGAAGTGTGTTTAGTTTGTTGCCAGCAGTGTTTAAAAAAAATTATACAGTTAAATAGAATAAATTACAGGCATGAGCTTTAAACTCTTTTAAACTGATTTTAAAGTAATATCAAGTTGATTTTTATAGATTTGCAACCATGTTATTGGAGACACATCCAACACACATTAAAATACTGTGGGAATATCTTTCATATCACCAGAAAGATATGTACAATTAATACCTGGTGCGAATAGGCCATCTCAGAATACGCTGTTTCCCATGACAAAGACCTAAGACAAATTTGTTTGTGAAAATGGATAAACCATTGGCATGGCAGTGGCTTTTTTTGTTTTACCAATAGTTTCTTTCCCCCATCCCACTGACTAATGATGTAAAAAGTGCTGACAAATATTGTCTGTATACCTACATAGTTGCTTATATAGTAATTGAATCTGAGAAAAGGCCAGGGCATGTGGGTTTATGGTACATTAGTTATAACTAATAAACAAGTGTATTTACACACTGAAAGTTTCCTTCTTCCTCTGTAGAATGGGCAGTGCTCTGCTATCCAGATTTGATCTGGTCTTTATTCTTTTGGACATTCCCAATGAGGACCATGACCATATGCTGTCAGAACATGTCATGGCAATGCGTGGAGGGAGGAAAGACATGATTAGTGGTTTGACAGCCACCAGGGCCTGCATACAGGAGTCCAACATATCCATTCTAGAGATTTCCACGAACAAGCCTCTATCAGAGAGATTAAAGGTAACAGATTGTATTGGTTTGCAAAGCCATTTATTTTGTTGATGAGCATTTATTTTGTTGATGTTTCGAGCATTTGAATGTACACTATATGGACAAAAATATTGGGACACATTTCTTATTTATTGAATTTAGGTTTTTTTAATCAGACCCAGTTTGCAACAGGTGTATAAATGAAAGCGTCTAGCCATGCAGTCTGCATTTACAAACATTTGTGGATTCAGTGACCGTGATAGGATGCCAATTTTGCAATCAATTAGTTCATGAAATTTCATACCTACTAGATATTCTGCGGTCAATACAATGGTGTTATAAAAAAAAAGTGGAAGCGTTCTTGGCTATATCAATCATTAAACAATTGAGTAATGCACATCATTTATTTTTAAAACTACATATTACTGTTTATTAGAATAGAATTCTTTTAAACCACAAAGATGTGCTATATCAATCATTTCTTTTCTCTTCTATAAAGAAAATGAAACAAACAAAACTGTAAGGAGTTTTATCTATGTCTGAATTTAACATTACTATTATTTTATATTTGTACTTTTAGGTTCTGCTTGGGGAGACTTTTGACCCAATTCCTCACCAGCTGCTGCGTAAATATGTAGGCTATGCTCGGCATTATGTGCACCCTAGTCTCTCAGTCGAAGCTGCTCAGGTCCTGCAAGAATTCTACCTAGAACTGCGCAAGCAGAACCAATCAGCTGACAGCACGCCAATCACAACTCGCCAGCTGGAGTCCCTCATCCGCCTCACAGAGGTTGCTACTGCTCTCTCTCTCTCTCTCTCGCTCTCTCACGCACACACACACACACACACACACACACACACACACACCGCTTCTAAACAGCATAGGCTTTTTGCTTATTCCTATTGACAATTTCTTTCAATAGTTTACATTTTCTTGAGCTTATTCTGATAACTTTTCTTAGAACAGCTCAAATCATTGTTTCTGGTTTCAAGGCAAGAGCACGTCTTGAGCTTCGAGAAAAAGCTACTCAAAGTGATGCAGAGGATGTGGTGGAGATCATGAAACACAGGTAACTAATAACACCATCAAGGATTTTGTATTAAGATTCTGATTTCTTTTATCTCTGTCTGGTAGGATTTGTTTTTAGCAATGTCGGCACTTCTGAACAGTAACTGATCCAATCTCTTTTACATTAAATAGTTTTGCTAAAATGTTTTAATAGATTGTGTTCTTTTGACAAGTTTGACAGATACCTACTCGGACGAATTTGGACGACTTGATTTTGACCGATCTCAGCTTGGGTCTGGGATGAGCAACAGATCAAAAGTCAAGAAGTTTGTTGCGGCTTTGAACCAAATTGCCGAGCGCACCCATAAAACCTTGTTTGAATTTCAGGACCTGCGACAGCTGGCTAAAGACCTCCAAGTTCAGGTAAACTTCAGGTAGTGATTTTATTTTGTGTGTATATTACAGCTCTTTTAAAAAGTATATTTATTACATTATTACACAATGTTTTTCAGGTTGTTGATTTTGAAGGCTTTATCAGTGCCCTCAATGAACAAGGCTACCTGCTGAAAAAAGGACACAGAACATACCAGCTGCAAACTGTCTGAATTAAAACTTCTCACAAAAAATTTGATGTTGTTTTTATCCATGTTTGTTTTCTGTAGCTATGCTGTTTGTTACAAGTTACAGATACATATTTATATAAACATTTAAGAAATTTAAGAATTCATTGTATTGTATATTTTTATATTCATTATTTATGTATTTACATGCAATTGCTCCTTTGTGAGGTACACCTAACTTGTACCAACCCTCCTTGACCTATTTATTAGATACATGCATCATATAGGTGCATGATTATTGACATGCAGCCCATCTGTTCTGTAATGAGAACCATCCTAGAGTAATGCTGAAGTGAAACTAAGTAAGAAATATCCATCCAACAGTGGTGGAGCAGGTATTAACACACTGATTAAAAGTGAAAAGTAAACTATCGTCTCTGGCTGTACACCTGGCTGAATTAGTTGTGTCTAATAAAGTTGCCATTAAAAATATTTTTTTTAATCCAAGCAATGTTTTTCTTTGCCAAACACACCACCATGCAAGCATCAGTACTCAATATACTCAAATAATTCAACAAATATCTGGTCTGTAAGGTCCTTTTTACGGGTAGAAGGAACCTGACAAATTGTTTAAAGCAATGATTGGGCTACAGCACATGTATTCAACCCTGATATCTGACCTTACCCCCTGTCCTGCACATTTTTTTTCTACTACTCGTGTAGGAGCACTTTATGTATAATTTTTGATCATTTTCATTCTAGGAGGGAATTTGAAATCATTGATAAGCTGAATCATGTGTGTTTATGCAGAAAATACATAAAAATCTACAGGATGGGAAACTTCATGACCAAAGCTGGGAGCTTGGGGTCTACAGTCATCAACTGTGAAGTTTACAATGTGGACCTGTTGGAGTTGCAGCTTTTAGTATGGAATGACCTTTGTTTTGCTTAAATAGATATTATTGCAAATGAAAGAAAGATATGTATTAATCTTTTAATGATATCTATTAATGATATGTATCTGCATTCTTTTATAAAATATATTAAAGTACGCATTATATCTTTAAATTATAAATAAAGTGCACTACTGCACATGCGCATTTTTTTTTATAGTATACTGCTCTCTTTAATACGTACAGTGAAATGAGGTGCAGTTATTTTTTCCGCCGCTTCACTGACGACTGTCGCAAAAACAGGTCCGGAATACGGCAGGACAAAACACGTTGAGCAGGAGGCGAGCTGTTTGGAAATGGATCAGATTTAATAGATAATGATAATGACGGGATCGAGCCCAAACCTGTGCTTACGAGATGAGAGATGAAGCAAATGATGATTCGGTGGATATAATTCATGTAATATGGTGGTGTAAATTTAGTGTTAGCAATGTTTTTAGCTCTGTCCAGAAATCACCTGCTAAGTTGTGCGAAAGGGCACGTACCGCGGATCAGCGTCGGTCAAGCCGCAAGATCCACACATGTCCGAGAATGGAAAGGGTCACCTCGGAAATGTCGCCACACCACTGAACTTACACCTGCTGCAACAGAAACTAAACCTCTTCAGAGACTGAAAGCAAAGTTCTTCTCCCCTGGCTGTCGGCCCAAATGTGTGCTCTTTGTCGAGCAATTTCCCCCAAATCTGCCATTTATGAACAAGCTGACTGCAAGGACAAACCAGACTCCACTGAATAAACCAAATGCTAACATCTCTAACTATCAGATTCACACATTCAGGGGCATTTTGAGTGATGGGATTAGTTTTGGCCTTCACTCGAAGTTAAAGGGATACTGTACCGCACCTGGAAAACCTGCGTTTAAAGAAGATCCGAAAACTCCAAATCAAGACAACAGTCAATCTTCCTCCTCCTCATCATCTCCATCTAACGAAGTGCAGTTTAAAGAACTGGTAACTAGAACGTTTTCAGCCTCAAACCACACAATACTGCCTCTTATATCTGTACAGATTCATGGCACTGCTTGCATACTTTATGTTGGTGTTTTTTTGTTTGGTGTTTTTTTTTCTACACAAAACAGTACCCATTACAGTACTTTCCAGTTACCTTCCAATTTTATTATTTTTAAATTATAAATAAAATTATAATACGTTCATACTGATTCAATTCATATATCTTGACAGTATGAAAATCCATGGACAATCCCCAACTTCCTTTGCATGGCTAGGATTGTACTGTCTCCAATCCTGGGTTATTTAATCATGGAACAATATTTCCACGTGTCTCTTGGACTGTTCGCTTTGGCAGGAGCGACTGACTTGGTAAGATAAAAGCATTGTGAGATAATGAGTTCATGATACATATTTGAAAACGGCTCTTTCACTTTGGAAAATTCAGACTCACTTCTATAGTGTCCCTCGTTACACAGCTGGACGGCTACATTGCACGAAACTGGGCGAATCAGAAGTCGGCTCTGGGTAGCGCTCTGGATCCGCTTGCTGATAAGATCCTTGTTAGTGTGCTGTATGTCAGTTTAACCTATGCACAGATCATCCCAGGTTGGCAACGATAACACTTCTTTTATTACTGCCTTGATGTTATGAACAGTAATAATCACAGAAAGAACAAACAGACATTGTATAATAAATAATGATGATAATAATAATAATGCTATCTTCCATAGTATTGCAGTGTACTCCTGTTATATATTTGATCGTAAGCTTTTTTTTTTTTACAGTACCACTCACGACACTGGTGATTGCCAGGGATGTTGCATTAATTGCTGCAGTTTTCTACGTCCGTTACAAAACTGTCCCTCCTCCAGTAAGTAGGAATCAAAATGCATAATTGTTTTGGCAACTCAGGAGATAATACAAAATAACTAACAATACATAACACAAAAAAAAACCTTTATTCATAATAAAACTGTGGTTTTGCAACAAAAGTTGTTATTAATTATGAAGCATGTCATAACTTCAGCATAATGATGTGATTTACCATGATAAAGTAATTTAAGCTTACAATATTTAATAGTCTATAGCACTGTAACAAGTCTTTCTCATAACAGGTAACTCTCAGCAAGTTTTTCAACCCATGCTACACTACTGCTCAACTTAAACCAACTCTTATAAGCAAGGTACTGTGTAAAAATTGATATTGTGTCACTTAAAGTTTGATATGAAAGTGCTTTAGTATATGTGATAGGTTAAAGGGTGAACAAATTACATTAGTTATGTCACCATGCGCTTAAAAGCTCCATTGTGTTACCCAGTTCCACGGTTTGATTGCATGGAAATTAAATTGTTCCTACTAAAAAAAGCAGTATCTATTGTAATGTAATAAATTATGGCAGGCTTGTTCAGTGCATTAGTGCACAGATTATGGGAAATGAACAAGTATAAGATCATTATGTTTCCCTGCTCAAGAAAACTAAGTCATTGGCCAGTGGTGTTGTTCTAGCCTTCACATGTAAAACACAATTAAGTCAGGCAAACTTCATTTCTCTCGATGTGTTTAACTATGAAGTATCCTATTAATAACAAAAAAGTTATATTACAGATTTGCATTTTTTTTTTTTCCATACACTATATGGACAAAAGTATTGGGACACCTGTCTTTTCCAGCCATATGTGGTTCTTCCCCAAAACATTTACCACAAAGTAGGAGGCACGAAGTAGTGAATGCAGTAACATTGAATTTTCACTTCACTTGAACTAGGAGACTCAAACCTGCTCATGAAATCAGCACTAAAGGAGAGCTCCATGAAGACATGGTTTACATGGTTTAGAGTAAAAAATCTGGAGGGGCCTGCTATAGAACTCTGACCTCAAGCCTAATGAGGGGATTACATTGGAACGCTGACTGCACCCCAGGCCTCCTTACCCTACATCAGTACCTGACTTTACTAATGTTCTTGTGGCTGAATGGGCACAAATCTTCACAAGCACCCTACAATATCTAATGGAACATCTTCCAGGATAAGTGGAGGTTATTGTAACAGCAAATGAGGACTGAATGTGAAATGGGATTTTAAAAAGCACATCATGAGTCCAAATATTTGTATCTATATAGTGTGTTGCAACAGTCCAGATCCACATCCATCCATTAATCCATCTATCTATGTATCAGAAAGTGCATTAAATTTAAACATAGTAAATAAAAACTGTCAATGTAAATATTTTCCATTTTTTACCATTTGTTCAACACTGTTGTTCATTCTTTTCATAAGTGTTTGAAACCTGAATCTATAGTCACTTTAATATACAAGAAAAATACATTCTCTTGAACATTACTTTTTGTTTCAGTTCAACACTGCAATCCAGCTGTTTCTGGTGGCTGTTTCTCTCGCGGCTCCCATCTTCCACTACACTGACAGTGTATTTTTGCAGTCCCTATGGTAAGCATTTCCTCATCCCATTTCACAAATGTTTGATTT
This sequence comes from Silurus aristotelis, assembly GCF_946808225.1. NCBI lineage: Eukaryota > Metazoa > Chordata > Actinopteri > Siluriformes > Siluridae > Silurus > Silurus aristotelis. The sequence continues at coordinate 22,583,405 of NC_139579.1, forward strand.
CTCGATATTTGACACAAGGCCTGACCGTCTCTGGGCGTATAATTTGCAGTATATCTTTTATTTACAGGTACGTCACCGCTTTGACGACTGTAGCATCTGGTTACAGTTACTACCATTACGGAAGAAAAACCGTTGAAGTACTGAACAACAGGAAGTAGCTCTCTGATGTCATTGCTGTAACTTGATAACACGTCGAGGTGATTGAGGCCTTGAATCGTTTTACTGACTGCCTGTGGATGTGCTTTAGATTGATGCCGAGGTCCAGTTTTGCTTCAGAGACAAATTTATTACTGTACAGAAAACTTTTGATTCCAATTATTTTGTTATCTCAGTAAACCACAGCTGTCTATTATACCCAGTAAGATCACTGTCTATACTTCTGTGGAAAGTTATTTTTTACCATCACCACCACAGTTTTTCTGATTAAAAACTGACTTCAAAACCAGTCAGTTGTTTGAACGTTATTTAAAAGGTTGTGTATGATAAGTAAATGAACACAAAGGCACAAGCAGTTTACTGCAGCATTTTAAATCATTAGATGCTGCATTTTATAAATATTTATCATTTTTAATTTGACTATAATATAGTTAATTTAATAGACGTAAGTGTGTCTATTAAATTACTTAATCACCCCTAAAAAAAATTTTTTCAGAAAATACTTCAAGTTTAGAAATGTCTAATTTATTGAAATATCGAGTCCTAAATCAATAACATCAAATAGCATCAAATGTGGCATTAAGTAAAAGCTGGAGCTGGAGGTAGCAGAGCTGGAGATGTTGAGGTTTTTGTTGGGAGTGACGAGGATGGACAGGATTAGAAATGAGTTTATTTGAGGGACGACGTCTTTAGGACGTTTCGGAGACAAGTTGAGATTGAGATGGTTTGGACATGTTCAGAGGAGGAACATGGGGTATATTGGTAGGAGAATGCTGAGGATAAAACCACCAGGAAGGATGAAAAGAAGAAGGCCAAGGAGGAGGTTTATGGATGTGGTGAGGGAAGACATGCAGGTAGTTGGTTTGAAAGAGGCAGATGTGGAGGAAAGGGGGGTATGGAGATGGATGACCCGCTGTGGCGACCCCTAATGGGAGCAGCCGAAAAAAGAAGAAGAAGCATCAATATATAGCAGACTCATTACACAGTGAAATAAAACAACGTTCCCACTGAACCCTGGTGCTGCATACAACAACAATCACAGAAAACTACTTGCACTTCTTTACTTGCATTAATTCCCTAATTGTTTGTCTGTAGTTGCTTTGAGTGTATTAAGTTTTTTTAAGATAAATGAAGAACACAATATATATATATATTTTTTATAAATCCGCCGTTCGTTGTGCCCCACCTGTCATGTGTTTATTCCCCACTAGAGGGCGCGCCCCACACTTTGAGAACCTCTGTTCTATGCAGTCATGCGGATAAAAGTCAAGAGATGCAGTTAATGCTCACGTCAAACATGAGCTGACGATACGATCGTGGTGGCGTTGATACCTCCTGAGACTGGTATTTTGGTCTGTTTTTAATTGTAATGGTTCGATTTTGGTAATTATTTGCCCAGTGTAGCCTCAGATTCCTGTTCTTCTTCCTCTTCTTGTACACCCTGTGCTTCTTTTCACCTTGAAGGAAAGATTGAGTTCTGATGTGAGACGTGAACATTAACTGAAGTGCTGCTACATGACTGACTTATTATTAGAATTGCTTTAATAAGCAGATGGTTGTATAAATCCTTTTGTTATTATTGAAGTTCATGCACAGCAGAGTTTTTTTTTTTTACAAGGCCAGTAAAAGCTATGCGACAGTTGTCCAGAGAGCTTTTTAGCAGGGTTAATATTTTACCTAAATATCATACACATTTGATTTTCAAAAATGTATCTATGAATCCGATTGTTGACTGTAAGAACAGTCTAACGTGAAGAACTTGTCCTAGCCCAGGGTTCTGCATCCTTTGCGAGCAGACGAGACATTTTGGCCCCTTTCCCACCAAATAAAATTTGCCCTGAGCCGCAAAACATATTTGACCTTTAAATGAATATAACAATTTGTTGTTTAATGCAGATGTAACTTAGTTGCCTAGTTGCACCACTAGGTGGCACTGGTGTGGTTTATTTTGTATTTGGATGTTTGCAATTTATAAAGAGCCGCATGGTTGCCAGCCCCCGTCCTAGCCAGTTCGCATCGTCATTGTACTGTGTGTTTGTTTCCAGGAGGGGGCGACATTCATTCAGGGAATCTTTTTTTTTTTTTTTTTTTTTTTTTTTTTGCTTTAGTTTTTGTTTTCTTGGTGGAGGCCTGGAGCACATCCTTACTATACAATCCGTACAACAATTCTGTTGGTGTTCTAAATTGTGTCACTATAATGATGATAATAATCATCTGAAAACAAAAATTTCGAGATTTTAAAAAACCTATTTTTGTCGATAAACATGTTCCAAGACGTACTATAAAATTCAAAAAGAGCATAAATAAATAGAATCTTAATGGTATTAATGCAGAAGAGGAAAAGATTGTTATATAAGATTTATTAACTACCACACCAAGTCTGAATTTCATTTCTGAATTTTCAGAAGCTGTGATGGTGTTTAAATATTCACTTTTTACATTTTATATTTTTATTTTTATATTACATATTTATATTACATTATATTTTTATATTTTATATACATTTTATAGTTTTACAACCTGGAACTGAACATTAAATAGTTCAGAATTTATAATTCAGTGGGAAAATCAGTATTGTTTGCAAAATGTACTGACGAACTTTGCCCTTCATGAAGCTTTTTGGTTTTAGTATGTTCTCTAACAAGCTCTCGGCTTTCAGGCTGTATACTGCCAACATGTGACACTTGCACACAGTTTAACTCTAATTATGTGACATCAACTTATTATGTGAGATTTTACAGGGAACTGGTTGAAACAGAACTCATATAGGGATTTTCAGGTGGTGGGTTACAGCTGCTGCAGCTCATGAAACCTACTCCACCAAATTGCTATTTTAAGTGAGCTGCATTAAATACAATGCAGGATGACTTCAGTTTATGATATAAAGCTGTCAGAGACTGAAACAGTGTGCTCTGTTTCTGATTTAGAGGAAAAAATATCTGCCAAGAAGAAGGAACTGAGTAATGTTACTATATAGTTGATGCCATTAAATGTAGTTCCTGTTTCAGATTGTCAGCTTTACATAAGATGAAAAACAAAGAAAACATTTGGATTTCCATTTTTTGCCACCTGACTTCTGAACATCAGGATCATAATTTATTCTAGCAGTGGTAATGTTTTTCTTGTTTCCAAAAAATAAAAAGCATATAAGTATAATCTTATGAGTGTAGTTCAATACTCCTAGGGCAATGGGCAGAGCCCAAAATGGCAAAATATTATTACATTTACATTTCATTAGATTCAAATTAAATTATTTGAGAATTGTATGTTGCTTAACAGTAAACTCAACAACACATCTTTGTTCCGTAAATTAGAAGAATTGAAAGCAATAAAGTAACTTAGTATGTGGAGCTTTTTCCTCTATTTTTCTTGAAATGTTTAAGCCTTGTGGGTAAACTTGCAGGCAGATTGCAGACATCTTCAAGAAGAAGTTATACTCTGTTTCATGTTTTCTCCCTGAACACTTCAATGCAGTAAATGTAAATGAGACAGTGGTGGACAGTAACGAATAAAATCTAATTCGTTACTGTTCTCAAGTAGCTTTTTTGCGTATCTGTGCTTTACTGAAATATTTCCATTTGTGGAGACTTTTACTTTAACTTTCACAAGTCAAACCTCTTATTTTTTAACTCATCAGTCAGTTGATAAAAACAATTTTGAGAGGAACAGCTGATTAAAGAAATTCCTGCCACACAACATCTGTGGCCTTAATTGCATGGTTTTTCTGAAGTAGTTAAAAATAAGGTTGTGGGCTCATGATGATAATCGAACAGTGTTTGACTCATTAATATAATTCTATTAATAGATTGGTGTGTCACGAGTAACAGAGTTTTTTTGAGTTGATTAAGCAAGATTCTTATGACAAAAATGATAACAGGAACATTATAGCCATAATAAATCATTGTATTTCGAATGCTTAAGTACATTTGAAGGTACTTTTTTACTCAAGTGAACATTTAAAGGGAGCACTTTTACTGGAGTCATATTTTACCTACTGTATCTTTACTTTAACTCAAGTACATAGTTTTTGTACTTTGTCGACCACTTAAATAAGCAAATGGTGGCACAGGAGCTCTTAAACTGAATGTGTTTAATTCTTGCTAGTTTTCCAACCAATGATTTGTTGGAAAGACTATTAAAAACGTAATATTTTTCTTTTTTTTTTTTACCTAGTAAAAAACCCAGTGTGCTTTTTTTGATTGCACTAATACTCTAATGAGCCATGACATTCTACTACCATGTGTAGTGTACTTTTAAAAATGTACAATGTGTCGTTTATGTGTGTCATGATCTGGAAGCACACTATGAGCGCACGATGGGGCGTGATCACAGCATAAGCATTCATTAGGCTGGATGAGTCATGCCCTAAATGTTCTCAGCTGTGCAGTAGAAATAACTGTGCTCCATGCTCACTCAGCTCACAGTCTTCTCATGGCCATCACCTGCATTACTAATTGACAGCACACTGCCATAAGACCTTTCTACAGACCATCTAAAGACCCCTTCAGGGGGACACATCAGCTTTCTTGAGCATATAACAAGGAGATGTAAGTATAGCATGAAAAGAAAAAGGCAGGACAAAGAATTAAATGAACAGTTTTGTCTTATGTCTCAGTTTGATGACACCCATTGACTCAGACAGCCAGAGGAAGTTCATCCACTTACATGCCAGGTGAGAGAAGAAGCTCTGCCTTCGAGAATATCTGCACTGAAAATCAATCAAACAATCAATATTATAGTCCAACAGTAGTCAATATCTGAGGAACCACCAATTTCAATGTATTTAAATAAAAATCTTTAATAATAATGTATGTAGGCTGTTGTAGGCTAATTTATCTTAAATTTGTAATCTAGCATCGCAGTGTAGACAAGAGTGTCTGCTAAATGCCACAAATGTAAATGTAAATAAATCACATCTGAGTTTGTCCACAATTTGGGTTTACTAACAATAGAAGATCTTCATTGTTCAAGAAGATCTTTAAGCAATATCTTCACAGATACAGGGTCACCAACTCTATCCTTATCTCAGGTTACTGTCTGTGCATGGTAATATTCTCCCCTTGTCCATGTAGGATTTCTCATGGTTCTTTGGAGTGTCTCCCAGCCTCCTGGAAAAAGGCAGTAGGTGGATTCATTAAGGAAAATTGTTCCTAGATGTGAATGAGTATGAGTGTACTTATGCCACATGCCCAGTTTTCTGGGAAAAGGCTCCTGATCTATTGGGGGAAAAAATGTGGTTTGTTTTCAAACTACTATAATCATTTGTGTTTGCCATATAGTTCCGCATTATATCTAGACTTCATGTATACTAAATATCATACACATTATTGACTATACTAAAAGAGGTAATTTTTATGAATGCCTTTTTTTTAAGGTTAGTCATTCTGTGCTGTCTTCTTTGTGTCATTAGTAATGCGTAAGCTCCATGATACATGAGTAATCTAATGGCTACTTAATAAATGCAAAGGCTGAATTCATGTGTGACAAAAGTAGATTCTCTGATCTCTGTATAACTGCATGGCACAAAAAAAGGCACTTTTATAGTCATTACAAACATATACACAAGGATAAAATGTATAATATCAGAAATAGGATGGGGTGATTGCAGCGTAGGATTTGGAAGCTGTGTTTCTGGATCTGTAATTAGGAAATAATAATAATAATAATAATAATAATAATAATAATAGTATTTAATATTAAATAATTTCTGCAGAAGACAATTAGTAGTCATATATGTAATGGTCCTCTTCACAAAATGTTCTTTTGGTTTATCAGCATGAGGTGACTACTCAGCAAAGTTAATACATTACTGTGAGGTCAACTGGAAAGATGAGAAGATGGTGTCTTTATTTTAATTTTGTTTATTATATAGCAAATGTAATTTAAACTGGAAAGTTTACATAATTGACTTGAATTTAATTGAGTGTTGCTGCGACAGGGTTCCTGGTTTGATCCTGACCTCAGGTATTTATTTAACATGAGTTTCACTAATTCTCTTCATATACATTTCCTATAAATCATCGGTTTCCCTCCTATTTAAAAAAAAAAAAAAAAAAAAAAAGTAAAAAATTAAAGGGTAGATTAGTTAAGCAGAATTAGAACTTGATGAAGGTGCCTGATAATGTGTGTGTGCATGGTGCCCTTCAATAGACTGCTACATGGTTGAATTCCTAAATTACACACACTGGACCAAGAACCACAACTCTAAATTGAAATGATTGATTTGCTAATGCATTTAATGTGTTATTTAGTTTCATTTATGCCAGTTATAAGAAATGCAGATATTAATATGCAATATACAGTACATTTCAAGCCCAATCTATGCTGGGTCTGTTCTCAGCAGAGGGCAGCATCCCCCAATATTTAAACATAATACAAACCCAAAAAGTGAAGAAAAAAAAAGGACAGACCTCTGTAGCTTATGCATTTTCTTCTTGGATAACTGAATCTTGCAAATATTGATGCAACTATATCTCTTTAAACTATGAATTCTTTTTAAACAGTCTTTGTGATGTCTGTACTGAAAAAGTATATATTATAGTTTTATATTAAACAACTCATATATATATATATATATATATGAATTATGAATAATATATATATTTGTTTTATACAGAACATGGTTTTTCTGAAATTATCTCATGATGCCTTTAAGAAGTTGCTCTGACTAGAGGATACCATCAATGTTCTGTAATTTCTGTTCTACTGCCTGATGAGTCTTGTGCTTGAGTTTACTCAAAACACACCTGGCTTAAAAAACATTATTGCTTAACTCAAGATGTATTTTTAACTGCTGAAACTGACAGTGACCTCTAAGCTTTAAGCTTTACACCACAGAAAAGAAAAATGGCTCCCAGGCTTTATCATTAACAGCTATTAGACATGCTAAATCATGATTTCAACCTAAGACCTGCTTTTTGAAGCCAAACCATTTTACTGTGTATTGCACAACATAGTACAAAAGTGTTAGTATGCCTACATCAAGCCTCTATGACCTTGCTGATGGTTAGTTATAACCTACAATAATAAACTCTGATATTGCCAACAGACTGACACATATGGTATCAGCTAAGTACAGAAATGCCATAATAAAAAAAAAACATGCTAAATTTGAGTAAAACAGGCCCCAATCCTTTAATACCTTTCATTTTAAACACAGATCCAACAAATCTTTGATTAATTTCTGAATTCTCACACTCTCAGTCCACTTTGCATCATTGTATTACCACATTGGCAAAGCAGTTTTGCACGTTTGTGAGGGAATTCAGAAAAAAGAGGGGGTAAAAACCTGTAGAGGAGCAAGACATGCATCAACAGATAAATGGCATGTTTTATTCACCTAACCACCTGTGATAATTGTGTGAGGAATAAGCACCGTCCATAATGCCAGTATTGTTTGGCTAACAGTTTTTTCTTCATGGACACGGCGGGAAGAAGTCCCCAAATGAACAGTGAACACGTCTTGGTGTCTTATTTTGCATCCTCGGTAATCTGAAACCTTACTGGTCCTATTGTCTTTCTAAACAAAATAATATGGCAGCTGTCCCAAGCCCCTGGGGCACAGGCACCTGCCTCTTATACATCAGAAACTAGAGAGAAAAAGAAGCAGAGATTGGGGTGGAAAATAGAGGAGGGATGCTGCAGATGGACTGTCACACCAGTGCATGGTGGTTTTGCGTGGATCAAGCCGCTGCATGTTCTGAGTCTATTGAAGAAGTCGTACTTTCCCCTTTTCCATTTTAATGCTGTATTCATTTGGAGTGTTCAGTAACAGGGCAGACTGATGAATGGACAGCGTAATTATGTTGCTCATTCACTGATCCACATCATCACAGGCCTTTGTGTTGACAAAAAAGATTGCTTTTTTTTTCTTCTCCAAAGTTGGATTCCTTCAGGTGCCAACAAAGTGCATTTTTGACCTTTATCCTTTTCTTGTTGATAATATTAAAATAGGGGGAGGGGAGAATCTTCAAATACATGTGAAAAACTGCTTAAGAAATAATAAGCTTGTGTCTCTGTTATTATAGTATATTACAAAGACCAACTGTGCCCATGCACCTGTACGGTACAGAAAAATAATATGAGTGTGGTGATTCTAGAAACAGGCCAATATCTTGATTACACTTATGTACCTTATAGATAGTACAATATACAGTCTGACTCGCCTGTGCTTATTTCTAGACTTTAGCATTGATCATGTCTCCACATGTCAGTCTATAAATCCTCAAAATGGATTGCATCACATGCTGTTCTGCCAGCAATGATTATATACCTGCCTCCCATTCAAATCTTTCCTTTCATCCTTTAGCAGCGGGAACATACTGGCCTAAATGTGAGAACTGCACTGTGGAATGTGCCGCTCTGTAGCCGTAGGTCTGTTACCTGTTACAAACTCAAAGCCTTTGAATATTGTTTCTGTATAATGAAAAGATTCATATGTATTTCAGTGGACACTCTGCAGTCAGAATTTAAAAGTTTACAAGAGCCATAAACATTAAAAAGTCCCATTTGTAGCTTTAAAAACTCAAATTCAGTTGAATGATAATTCCAGCATTTCTACACTGTTGTACTTAGGACAAACCATGTTGCCGTAAAGCTTTTAGATCCTTGTCGTTCAATGGCTATAGTGCTGTCAAGGCATCAAACTAAAAGTTGTTTAATGAGAAGCAGATACCACAATTATTTGAGTTACAAAGGTGGGCTGAACAGTAGTCCCACAACACAGCTGAGCAGATCAAACACCCAAACAGTGGGGCCACAGAAAGGGAAATAATTAATCCTAGACTGTCATACTAAATGAGAGTTTTTGGACTGCAGTTTCATTTAAGCCAAACAAGGAGTTATTTGGTTTTCATGCCATACTTTATTATAATAATCCCTTTTAAACAAAAAGTTACACCTAAATATGGTTAAAACAATTAACCACTTATTACATACATGATATGAGTTTCCTTTAAACTTTAAAACCTTCAATGGTGGTGCACTGGTAAGCATTACTGCCTTAAGCCTCCAGTGTGTCTGGTACAAATCTAATCTTAGGTTACTGTCTGTGATTATTCCCTTATTTATCGTCCTTCTGTATATGTTTCCTCTGGGTTCTCTGGTTTTCTCCTACCTTACAAAACATGTTGGATGGTGAATTGCTTATATGAAGGTGCATTTCTGCCAAACACCTAGTGTTTCAAGGGTAAAGGCTCTTTATCCATGGTAGTGATAACCCTGACCGGGAGAATATGGGCAGCTGAATAAAAAATTAATTATAAGCCTTTCTTAAAAAAAAAGCCTTACTTCATAGAAACAGTATCATATATATTATTTTGTGTCTGCTTAGTGCCTTAACCAATCACTCACTGTTGAGTTTGGTTTGCATTTTTTTGGCTGCATTTCTCCATCGGTTCACAAACAAAGAAACAAAATGGCACAATGCGCAGAACTTAGCTAAACGTCACAACCAGCAGCATCTGTTTCCAATATGTAGCGTAGCGGAAGGGTGGGTGCTTCATTTAGTGGCGAAAAAATACAGCCTACTGTACCTTTAAATAGCCTGCGGCTTTGGGCTGGACGGATGTGTGGCTTATTGTTGTATCCCAGATTCCTTGAATCTAGACTACAGCTTCTTTGCTTTGAAGGCAACAAGTGTACAATTAAAGTGGAATGTGCGCAATGCTCTCTGTGACTTCTGCGCATTGTAGCGAAACCCGCTAAGGCAACGATTGGCCTTATATTGCTAAGTGTTTAGCCTCAGGACATCTCAGGATGGTCTTGGTCAACCACATCGCACTTGTTCAATGCACAAGCCTGCTTTGAAGAAAATTATAATAAAGCAGTGAAAACTGTACATATGTTTGTTGTGAGCATCTCAGTGTTTGACCAGCGCTGCTGGAACTTTCACCCAAATGTTCCCAGAACTGCAACATCCAGAAACATTTCTCTACCCTAAATCTTATAGCTGGGATAGTCACATAATTTGCTTCACTATAAAAAAAGGTCTTTGAGGTTTTTAAAGGAAGAAATCTATCCTGAAATATGTAACAGCAGATACAAATATAAGTCAAATAAACATTCTGTACTGAGCTTAGCTGAAGCCATAATGGAGTGCGAGCACATCCTTTTCAAGGTTGACCACAGAATAACTTCTGTCCACAATTTAATGGGATGATTAAATCAAGCTCCTGTGTGGACACAAACATGTTGGTGAAAAAAGGCCATGTGTTGAAAGTAGTTTTATATAATGGTTGAATGATTATGTATTTATTTCCTTCCGTCTTTCCATCATAAAACACGGACAAGATCAAGGCAAGGAAATGGCCCTTGTAATGCACACACATGCTGCCACCACATCCTTTTGAGCCAATAACCCTTCACCATTCTTGAGCAGCATATGTTCGCAAAGTGGCTGAACATGTGACCAAACAGATGTCAGGAGATGGATGTACATTACTAAAGATGGAGAGGCCTTTTCTCAAAGAGAACCGAAACGAATGATTCCTCTACAAAAACCTGACAAAACACACAGACTTATGCACATGGTAAGCTGAAATAAAAATAAATCTCAGCAGTCTGTCTAAACTGACCTGTGCAGTGCTATGATGCATGGGTAATTACTTTCTTATTTAGCATAATACATTGATAAACATGTGGCATCTCAAATGGCAATTTTTAAACTAGATTAAACAAGATCAGCTCTGACATTGAGCAGGAAATGTTCATGTGAAGTAAACACCAGGATGTTTCAAGAAAATAAGCAATACTTATTGTTTACAATTAACTTTTAGGACTGTTTACTGGGTAGTTTTAGACAGAAGCTTAGGGCATAACCACAGATCCATCTTTCAACAAAATTATGTCCTAATCAGCTCAGAAATGGTTAGCTATGTGTTCATAGTGTTTAGCTATGACCATGTCAGTTACTGGATTTGAAACCTGGTGAAAACCTTTGATCTAAACTGAAAGGCAACATGCTCAGACCAAAGTGAATTAAAAAAAAGCTCAATATTTTCAGCACAGAAACATGGACGAAGAGGCTTTTACAAATGCTGCCAAGATTATTAGTCATTGCAGAAAAAGGCTTGGTGCTGTTATTATCTCCATGAGATGAGTAATTAAATGTTAAGTGTGAAAGGTGCTAATACTTATGAAATCAATATTTTGCAAAGAAAGATTTATATGCAAATGAAGATGTCCCTCATTGCATATCTGAATCATTTCCATTCTAGACTTTAAACTTTTTGAAATATTATACAATTAATTACTTTTTATGCATAATATTTCTAGTTATACTGCCAGAGTGTTGGTTGCAAATCTCAAAAGCCTCCTTTCTCTTTCCAGCCTTTGACTATACACTATACACTATACACTATACAAATTAATCAATTTAGAATCTAGACCCATCAAAAAATGGAAAAGGCTACTAAACTTTAGCTTGAAACCTAAGAATAAGCATCTCTGAACTTACATCAATAAATTATTTCATTATGCTGAAGAAAATAAAGACTAATATAAAACAAGGTGTCTCCTTTTTCTTCCCTAAAAGGCACGAACTTCATCTAATTTAAAGAAATGTTGAGGTATTTTTGGCTAATTTGTTGAAATGAACTTGCTATATTTTATTCAAGTAGCTTAATTTCTATTCTAATGACAGAACAGACTAGCATCAACTTCATTAGCTAATCTAAGGCTAGATAATGATATTGCAAACTTACAGGAATTAAATGATGACAATTAAATTTTTTTAGTTTAACTTTTTTTTTTTTACACATTTGACTATGACACTCATGTACTTCCATATGCAATTAAATACTATTTGATGCATTGTTTATGCTTTGACTTAAGCATCATTTCTCAGTACTCTGTCCACCGCTTCTCGTAAAACACAACAACTCTTGTACTTGTTGAACTCATGGTGAGTGGGAAAGATAACTGACATCCACAGCATACCACTGGGAAGTTCAAGCCCAAGCCACAGAGATCGATGACACATGCACTGACAGTCGCGGCTTATGTCCACTGGCTAAGCCAATGTGGTGAAATGTAGATTGCATGTCCAAGCTTCCCTTTTAGCTTGAGCCATGCATTATATCCATGCAACAGCTACAGTGTTTTATCCATTATTACCAAGCAGAACTGATGCAACTCAAGCAAAATGATTTTGTACACTCTGGCTCTACTTTACTTTGAAATCCTGACTGAACAAAATAGTAAAAATGTAATAACATTGTGAATATGTGGAACCATACAACATTGATCAATTTAAGATATGTTTGTATACTCATTTTCCTAGTTAGGGTACGAGTGAATTTAGAACTTATCCTGGGAATACTGGGTTTGATGTAAGAATACATACTGTATAAAATGCCAGCCTTTGCACTGACACTTTCACACACTCATTAACACCTAGGGGCAATTATTCACCAATCCACTTACTGACGTTATAAGGAGTTGAAAGGAAAATGAAGAACCCAGAAACCCACATAAATGAGGGGAAAATCTTAATAGTAAAACTGTATATCTCACAGACGTTAGCCAGAACTCAAGACTGGACCGTAGAGCTGTAAGGCAACAAAGCTTCTGTGCCACCAATTTATGCTTAATCGTATATATACTAAAATGCAGATTTAATTATAAAAATGTACATGTTAAAAGCTAGTAATAAATATATTTGAAGTATGGAGTTCCATCAGCCCTCATGTTTTTAGGCTTTACTTGTTTTTATCAAACTGCTGACCACCGAATTAAATAAATTAGAAATGTCACATTTTAGCCATTAAGCACAATTTATGCAGTTCAGCAGTAAAAAATTTTTTTCTCAAATTTGTACTCTGCCAGAAGAACAAAAAGCCCAAAGACGTGCTTCATTAACACTCTCTTGGCAGGAGATACTGCTGAAGGTCAATAGATTGTTAGACAGCTTGTAGATTGAAGTGATAATTGTTTCCTTTCATAAACTACATGGATTCAAGACCATATCAGGAAACAATTATTTAAAAATCTAAAAATTCTTAAATTTTTTTTTTTTTTTTTTACAGAAACCCTATGAGGAAAAACCCTGCTGCACAATTTTCACAATCTATTAAACAGCTTTACATATAAATACACACATAAAGCACTTTCTATGAACTGAGTTGAAAAGGAAAGTTAAAATTTCTTGATGATTGAAGCCAGTCCTACAGTAAATTTGGTTCACACTGAAATTTGATACAATCTCACTGCGGTAGTGTGTATATATACTGATCTATATTTGGCCACTACAAAGTATAAAGAGATAAGGCACTATAATCAACTTTATCATGTCTCTTGAACAATATATTTTCTCAGTGTAAAGGATTATTTTATCTGGAGAACACATTTTTCCTTCCCTAATTCTGCTCTAAGTTCTCTATCTATCCAGGTGATGTATTCACTGAGACTATCGGGTGACAAAAATGTGTGTGTAATGTTACAGCATTAACATATAAATGATTATATTCCTGCAACCCATTCTGAAATCCCCCTCGAAACCATGTTATTGTTGACATAAAAACTAATAACAGGAAGATGGGGTGATAAATGGTGAAGATCTGCGGATGTGATGTATAGCAGGGACTCTCCAGATGAATAACACAACAACTCTTTCATTACCAGACCCACAAGCATAAAAAAACATTTCTTTTTTGTTTACCATCAACCATGTGCTAATATGCTATCCTTATGTTATGTTAGGAATCTAGAAAACTTTACTACTCATCTATAAAGAATGATAGAGAGTAGCACTGCCACACTCATGTCACTGTGTTCCTCTAGGAAAATAAACTAAATTCGGTTAAGCCGAATTCCTCACAGTGCTGTACTCCTGGTGTGTCTCAGTGGTGATCCCGATTGCTATCTTCCTAATCCACCTCTATGGCTGACCCTGCTTTAAGGGAGCAGACACTAGATGATTGTTTTTGTCATTGATGTAATGTCTGGAGTGCCTCTACTCTGTAATTGAGTGAAGTACTATGTGAGGGTGACAGACGTTGAGAGGACTAGATGTGTATTCCATTATCATATGGGACTAAGCTTCATTTATACATGACTTTTTTTGTGCCTGCAATACTGAGGCCTTTGCAGTTAAACACAATGTAATAAATATCACTTGAGAATGTTTGTAAGTATGCTGTTAAATACAGGAGTAACACAATGGCACTGTAAGTATCTGTAACTGCTTAATCCTCCACATATCTACCTCCCCTTTTAAAATAATTATTTTTAAAAATCCTATTCATATAATTGTATAAGTACCTAACCATTTGGTTCTAATTTACCAAACCATAGGCAAAAACTAACTAGCAGTTTAGTAACCACTGCAAACCTGACCAGGCAGTTACTAAAGATGAATGATAAAGGCTACAATATAAATGCATACTTGATATTTACATTATTGATTGGTGCCTTTCCTTGTCAGATGAGCATTATATCTTACTGGCAGTGCTGAGTACGTTTCCTCAAATAAGTAAGTTAACTTCAAATTTAAATGTCTGTTTAAATCTTATGTCTATTTGGCAAGCTTTGTGAAAAAAGTGCAATGGTGCACTTTTGTATCTGTATTATATATTGTTTGTACTACAACATGTTTTTGTTCATACCAAAGACTTCTGCCAAAAATGTTCCACACAGAAATACATGAATATGAAAATGAGACTTTTACTGAAAAAGGACATAAATCTTCGTCAGCGTGTTCACATTTCCAAAATGATAATAATGAAAGAATGAATGAGCTTTGATGATGTAAATAGATTAATCCAAATAGATTATTTCTTTGGTTAATCACTCCTAAATCAGAGTAGTTCCTCACAGAAATAGTATATTTAGAGATATTTATTTTATAGAGATGTTTATATTAAAGGTTATTTATATTAAAATGATGTAGCATATTGAATATTAGATATCAAAATTCTATACATAGTGACTGACAAATGATATTGTTTCTCTGATTTCATTTAATGTTCTAATATGCTTTGTAAAACCACTTTGTAATTGGTAATTTTACAGTGTTCTCTGTGACTAGGGTAATAAAAAAAATTAAAAAGAGAGGTTTTGCAGGACAACACTGTCAAATCTGCCACAACACAAAGATAAATTATCCTAGAAAGTGAAAAATGAGTCTTACAAAATCTCATGACTAAGACCTTCTCATTTTTCACAGGTGTTTTTCATTGTGTCTCTGAATGTGAACCAAAACTTTTTTTGTGGCTTCTGTGTTTGAAATAAGAGTCGATGAGTAAACGTAGAGTACAAAGTGTGATTGTGACAAATGTAGAGGCGAGTACAATATCTTGTTTAAAATTGTGCTTATTTCATTGCTGGGTTGTCAGAGATTGTGTTTCCTGTTGTAATGGTATCAATGCAGCTCTATACCACACATGCACATCTTACTCAGAGGTAAACAGACACGGAGAAAAAATAGTCATAATAATAATATCTAAGTAAATGTGAAGGAAATTGTTTTTAATGCCAAATATTACACCTCAAATCCACTCCTTAATGACAAATCAGTGATTTAATTACACTGCACAATTTCACAATCACACAATTTCAAGATAACCCAGGTCAATGAACCCAATTTTTCACCAACCCTTTGAGGCCTGCTCCCTGCTCACTGTTCTATATTTTTCAGTCAGTGCTGTACAAGTGGAATGTAAGCAGTGAGTTCAGCCAAGAAACTGTTATCTGGAACACACTAATGGATCAGTCAGTTGTGTCTTGTCAGTACTTTTCTATCACTGCTCTTGGGAATGTGTTTGATGAAAAAAAATTTTCTCTGTGGCCCAGTAGGATGCAGCGTGTAGATCCAAGGATGACAATAGATATCGAAGAGTAGATTTATACTGCCACTATTCTACAGGTCTATAGATTTCAGCTTTTTTAGAATAGAAAAATGGGGTGGTTCTGATCATCTTGTCTTAATAAGACTGTCATTGTAGTAGCTGTGACAGCCTAAATCCGGCGGTATACTTCAAATGACGAAAGAACTAAATGACAAAGAACCACCCAGTCATCAGTACACTCAAAAAGAAATGGGTGTTAAGTATTTCTAGGACACTGTAGCGCCTGGGGGAACGGAATGGCTTTGAGAGGGTTGAATTGACTTGAATTGAATGCACTTGAATGGAACCGAAATTAACCAAATAATTTTTTAGCGTCTTCTGCGTATTCAACGTTATGCCTGACTGGCAGTTGGAAGCATGCCATAGGCTTATGTGTGCCTCTTTAGCATGCAGTGTAGTATAATTATGGTTTTATACGACTATTTTGCGCATCACTGATTGATTTTCATTATTAAACTAATTATTGTTTAATAGTCTACAGCTGTAAAATACTAAATCACTTGAGAACATTTGGGATGCCGCCACCACTAAGAAGTCTAGTCTTTTTGTTACTAACTGGGTGCCTGAAATAGAATATAATATACTTCAAAGTTTGAAGGCAGCTATTTAAAAGAAAATCTGATGTTTGACCTTGTTGTGCCCTTGACCCTGTTTGGATCAATTCCAAAATCTTAATAGTTCTTCTGGTTACAAGGATAATTTTATAGAAATCTTTCAACCACTTGTTTTTGAGATATTGCACTAACAAGAATCTCAGACAGACACATGTATGGACAACGGCAGACTAAAGGCAAAAAAACATTACATAGCCAGACAATATGTTGTAAAGGCATAAAAACTACTTAGGGAAGGTGTTCCAGTACATGCAAATGCTCAGGCTGTATATGGTATTTCATTTCAATATTAGTATAGGCTGACATTGTACAATAGTAACCATACTGTTAGATTAGGATTCAGTGTGCATGTTGTGAAAAGAGCTTATTGTTACCTTCCCCGTCTACTTGATATACTGTGCTATAGTAGATATTGCTTAATTGCTTTTTGTATAGTGCTTTTAACAATGGACATTGTCTCAATTAAGTTTTACAGAGATAAAGTGGTTATAAAAGAATGTATAAGTTTGTTTTCTTATACTTGTAAGTTTGTCCTTAATGAGCAAGCCAGTGGCAACTATGGCAAAAGAAAATGACATAAGGAAGAAACCTTGAGAGGAACCAGACTTAAAAGGGAACCCTTGATGTGGGTGGCTCCAAATGTCCATTCGTTACAGTTCCATCATTGCTAAGGTGTTTAGTGATAGGTGATTAAATAAAATAATTATTACAGTCCAAATCCTTACTCAAAGTTCTTGTGTTGCTCATTACTTTTAATGATCTTTAAGCTGTGAATGTAATAACTGACACCTAGGTGTGCACTAAACAGAACATCCTCCAAATCTACTATCTTAGTAATATGCTGAAAACGACTGTTTTATTAGGCAAATTATTATTTTAAATTATAACTTCAAAGCTACCATGTGTATCTCATTTGCATACCCGATTACTTCCGGGTTTGTTAGTCTTTTGACTTCTCCACCAATCAGATGGCGCGCCTCACACTTTTAGCGACGCACAGACTGGGCCTAAAGGTGAATGAAGTGCTGTTTAGCGCGCTTGGGTCGCATTTTGTGCGTAATATGGCTGGTTTTAGGTTTTTATTTCTGTTGTCGTGTGGTGTGTTTGCGAGCAGTAAAAACGCGCACATTCAAGAAAAACTGTTTTTAAGATCGCTTGGGCTTTTAAGTCGACCGAGCCCGGCAGTCCATGCCCCGGTGCCTTCAGGGCTGTGGAAAATGTTCAAGAAGGCCGAGAAGAAGCGCGAGTCGGACGCGTGCACAGTTCCGGAGTATGGAGTCAGAGGAAACATCGTCAGATATCTCATAGACCAAGGTGAGCATTTTATTGCATTGACCTATTCCCGGGTTTTTATAAATTTTAATAATCTACCAACTCTGGTGTTTCTCTACAGGAAGGCTGTTTGCTGACTCCAGCAGTCCAGCGTGGGTGGAGCACCATTTGTATTTTAACATGTCTGTGCTGGAGGATGTGGAGCAGCTCTCGTTGGCCCAGTTGGAAGTAAAGTTCAAACACGACGCGTTCCCTGCGTCACGAAAAGACTTGGCGTTCAACATGCACATCTACAGGGTGTTAAGGAGCGGGTTAAAGGGCATGGATCAGGGATCCAGCCGCAGGTTGCTGCTTTCGCAGTCTGTCCACGACACCCCAGGCACTATTAGGGTTAACCTGACCGATCTGGCTGAATCGTGGAGAAGACCTGGCACAAACTACGGGGTGGTGTTGAGCTTGCAGGCCAGGCGTTTGAACAATGAGCTAGACCAGGACTGCGCGATGGACCTCTTGCATCAAGATCACTTGGAGGTGCCGGAGTTGGTGGCGTCGCTCGTGGTCGTTTCTCTGAACCCGCATCAGTGCCGGGCGAGAAAGAAGCGCAGCGCGTATTACATACCCGTCACTCCCAGTAACGTGTGCAAAGCCAGACGACTCTACATCGACTTTAAAGACGTGGGCTGGCAGGACTGGATCATCGCGCCCCAGGGATACGTGGCTAATTACTGCCATGGAGAATGCCCCTTTCCTCTGAGCGAGAGCTTGAACGGGACGAACCACGCCATCCTGCAGACCCTGGTGCACTCTTTTGACCCGAAAGGCACTCCTCAGCCGTGCTGCGTTCCTATCAAACTGTCCCCCATCTCCATGCTCTATTACGATAATAACGACAACGTCGTGCTCAGACATTATGAGGACATGGTAGTGGATGAATGTGGTTGTAGATGAATTGTAGTGCTTTTTTATTTTTTATTAATATGCATGCAATAAAATGTTTTTTTGTTACGTTTATTGAAATATTACAGTTCCACCTTTTGGTGTCGTTTAGCGCTCTCTCTCTCTCACACACACACACACACACACAGCCAGAGCTACTTATGTTTTATCTCATTAAAAAAACTGAGCAGATATGGGGATAAGGGCCTTTCTCCGGGGCCCAAGAGTGGCTTGGTGTGGCTGGGATTTGAACTCACGACCTTTTGGATCCAAACTCAAAAGATCCGAATTATTAGTTAAATTATTACATATATAATGAAAATGTAACTCGAATAATCTCGTGGAATCAGTGCGAGTCTAAATTATCGATGCGTAGAAATAAACTGCGACTGAAACAAGTGTGGGGAGACTATAGCACATGCGGCAATGGTCATTAAAAACCCAATTTGCGCGCCGCGAAAGTCAATAAAAAGGGAAAAAATGTAAACCGTTTTTATTCTTTCTGTGCTGACCGGTACCAGATGGTCCACGGGCCTGTACCACTGGTTGGAGACCCCTGCTTTAGGCTGCCTATTTCATTGTGTAAGCTCGATAACCGCCACTGGCTGGCGCGCTGTCCAAAATGTTATCCAGTACACTTAAACATTACTAATCTCCCTTTATAAATAACTGAAGAACCTACCTACTCCGGACTATGCTATGTTTAAGGGACATGTGTTCTTTAATGTTTCCATAATAATATTCATTCATTTAGCCAAGGAAAATAAGATGACTAGGACAAAAAAGCAGTTTGCTTTGTAAATCTATCTGTGTCTATAATATACCGGAAACATGCGCCCCAGACAGCTAATAATCCTGTTTGACAGCATGAATATTTTTTTTCCCTTCCTTTGCCCGGTTATGTGTTCACTCGTGACATCACTGAGCAACAAAAAGACGCCTGAGCAGAGAAAGAGAGCAGGACTTCAATGAACTTGGCTGTTGCGCATTAAACTCCGGGGTTCTCTTTGTGTGCGTGTGTGCGTGTGCGCCTCTCTCTCTCTTTTTTCCAGCCTAAAATGCTTTAAACCTCATTAGTAGAATAGACACCACCACTTAGACGTCTGAATGAGTCCGACACGCGTGTTTTGAAGCTGAAAACATGTTGCACGAAAAGGCGCTCGGTGTTTTGGGACCTTTCTGGTTTCTGCAGAACAGCTGTGCGGCGGTGGCGCGCTCTAAAATGAAAAACACTTTGTGAAAGAAAACTTACAATAACAGACTTTAAAGTTTTAAGGAAGAAATAAAAAAAAAAGAGATAAAAAAACTGCGCGCTTGGAGTTTCGGCAAGCTTTCAGAGCTCATCAGATGCGTGTCTGGAAAGGACCGGGACGCAGTAGTGGGCTGCGCACTGGCTTTAGCTGGACTTCACTTGGACACAGCACCTCGCAGAGAAGGTCGCCACTTCCTTCCCATGTCTTATTTGAGACACTTTTTGCGGATACTTGCTCTGACTCGTTGAGGATGTTTCTTTGGAGACCTTGATAAGGTGATCTGTGAGTGTTTTCCTTGGTTCTTGCTGCGCGTTTCTATTATTAAAGAAATAAGTTTCTACCATGACAGGCTCACAGTTGACATCCCTTATATGCGATGTATTTACATTAGTTCAGTAAGTGATTAATGAACAATCTACTCGATTTAAATTAATAGATTCTAAAAAGATTGATAATAAAAGCGATGGCCAACTCGAACCGGAGCCGTGAAAGTGTGTGGCGGCTAGTGGCAGTCTGATCTCGCCGTCTTCTGCGCCTCGTATCTCCGCCTCGCTGTGATCATGGTGCCGGTGTTCGCTTTGCTCGTCGCTCAACTCTTCTTCGGAGGCTGCACGGCTCTCCTGCCGGAGATCGGGCGCCGAAAGAACCTCCTCTCCCAGGACGCGCTGGACGCTTTCGAGCTTCGCCTGCTCACCATGTTCGGACTGAAGCAGAGACCGAGTCCGAGCAGGTCAGCAGTGGTGCCGCAGTACATGATGGATCTGTTCATTACTTATTCAGCCAACAGCGAACCGCTGTTGCACCACAAAGCGAAGAGCACAGTGGGCAGGAGCGTGGACAGGTCCGCCAGTCGGGCGAACACAGTACGCAGCTTCCATCACGATGGTAAGCCATCTCGCTTTACTGACCGCACTGATAACGTTCTTGGAGCTAAAAAAAAGAAAAAGAAAAAAAAGGTGTAATCATGGAAATAAAATCAGATGTAACATAATGGATAGCAAAGGGAAGGTTCACAACGTGTGTGTGAATGATATATGATATTTAAAAAGGATGTTGTGTGAATATGACCAAAATCTTTAATAAAAACTGATATTTTTTTACATTAAACTTTATGCAGGAGCTAAATTTTTAAAATCTTAATTAGGGATTTTAAGAATAATATCATGAGCAACAGATTTCCCTGTGTTAGTAACCTTTGGAAAGTAACTAAAAATAAATCACATACCATGTCATTCTCTAGATTACATGTGCAACCTTGACTCATTCAGTTTACTTACAAATAGCTTTGTGACTAAGAGTATATCAGCTTCTTTTATTGCATGAGTGTACTCTGTTCATATTTTTAATCTCTTCCAGAATCTACAGAGGAGCTGTCACGTCACAGTGGAAAGACGACTCAAAGGTTCCTCTTTAATCTGAGCTCCATCCCAGGAGAGGAGTTTCTCACATCAGCTGAGCTGAGGATTTACAGGGAGCAGGTGATGATGAACAGTAGCAGCAACAGCAGTGCAGGGTTCCATCGCATTAACATCCATGAGATCATCAAGCCTGCACTTCCTTTTACAGAGCCCATCACCAGACTTCTAGACACCCGACTGGTTCAGCACAGTCTGAGCAAGTGGGAGAGCTTTGATGTGAGTCCCGCTGTCTTGCGGTGGACCGCCGAGGGTCACACCAACCACGGCTTTGTGGTGGAGGTGGTTCACCCAGGCAATGCAGGGGGAGACTATAAGAGACATGTCAGAGTCAGCAGGTCGCTGCATGACAGCACAGACTCGTGGCCTCAGATGAGGCCGTTGCTGGTGACATTCAGCCACGACGGCAAAGGACACGTGCTCCACTCTCGCGAGAAACGCCAAGTGCGAGTCAACAAGCCAAAGAAGAAACACAAAACCAACTGCAGGAGGCACTCGCTCTATGTAGACTTCAGCGACGTGGGCTGGAATGACTGGATAGTGGCACCACCAGGCTACCATGCCTTTTACTGCCAAGGAGAGTGTCCTTTCCCTCTAGCAGACCACCTAAACTCCACTAACCATGCCATTGTACAGACACTGGTCAACTCAGTGAATAGTAACATTCCCAAGGCCTGCTGTGTGCCTACAGACCTGAGCCCCATTTCCCTGCTCTATTTAGATGAATATGAGCGAGTCATCCTCAAAAACTACCAGGACATGGTAGTGGAAGGCTGTGGGTGCCGCTGAAGCACACGGACACTACAGCACACTTTTGCAAAGACACTTTATTTCCCAATACTACCCTTTATTTATGCTAAGTAAAGTTTTTTTAAGGATTAAAAACACATATTTTGAAAAAAAATATATATAAATCTATATTTATGTCCACTAATGGGAAAATAAATATTTTAATTGGAGTTCAACTTTTATGATGTACATTTCAATTAGTTTAAATTCAATTTACATACATGAAGTATACTGGTCAGATTTTGTATTTATTTCAATTGTAACCACTTTTAGTGAATAGTTTATATCTATTTATGTATAATCAGGAAGAAAAAAAAAATAGATAGATTCGTAAAATAGTAAAACACTTTAGATGGGTTTATGTGTCTCCTTTAATTGCTCTACTGGAAATACAAGTCTTGGGCTACTCTGTGCAGAGCTGCTAAAGCCCTAAAGGGTTAAAGATGTGTTGCAATTTCAGTTCCATCCATTCTATAGTGTCAAATTTAGTACTAAATATATTTAACTGAACAAAACAATATAAAGCATTGGGCTTTTCGTAAGTAATAAGCAGTGGTGAATGTGAATGCACTTATCTAGAAGCAATGTGACAGGTAGTTCACACTGAATCCTCAGGAACGTTGTTGGTATGCGTGTGAGTCACCCTATGAGTCTATGAAATTTACCTACAGTATAGCCTTCAACACAATTGCTATCTATGTACTTCTTTTCCTGATGCTTTGGTTCTTTGGAGGTTTTTTCATTAACCATTTAATACCTTGTCAAGTCTCTTTAACTGAATATGTGTTGTTCATGGGATGGCATGATACTTATTTGAATGCCTCAAGAACTCTGTACTCATACAAAAGGGGGGTGCTGTTAAAGAAGTCAGATTCTTTGTCATTTACATGTCCGAAAAGATTACACAATGCAACCCCATGCTGCTAGACAAAAGATATGCTAGAAAATTAACACTTGGTGATTTATTTTGGGGGGTGGGGGGCTTTATATGTTCATGAAATTGGCCAAACCTCCCAGTGTTCACTTACTTGATCTCAAATGTCAAGGATGTATGAGAAAACAATAATAAACAGCTCTTGTCTAGGAGTCTTAAACACTTTTTATTGGTGTTCAACACAAGTGAGGGGTTAATACAACTATTCTTGAACATTAAAAAAACTGCATTTAACTATGATCCACCCACTTTCATTAACTGGGCAATGTAAATAGATGACCTGGGTAATGGAACGACTCTTGCCCTCCACACTGAATAAAATAACCAATGTGAAAGGTAACAGAACAAAAGCTTTATAAGCTTAAAGCTAGGTTAAATGTCAGAGGGATTACAGCTCCACTTCTTTGCAGATCATAAAACGAGGGCTGTGGGAAGTTCTCTTTTTATCTCTTTTACGGCTTTTGTTAAAATGGAACATGCTTCGCTTGGTTGATAGAATGTCTTGACATATGAGTGTCTAAAAAAAAAACATTCAAAGTTCATTAGACGGTCAGTTACTCTATGGTTTAAAACGTTTCACTAGATTTTCTTGTCTTTCTATATAAGAGTGTGTGATTTACAGATATGAGGAACCAATAAACCCTACCTTAAGGTGTCTGCGAAAGCTGCTAGTGTATTCAGTGCATCTGGTCATCCTCACTAGAACAGCAATAAACTATCAATGTGTCTATCAAGGGATGTGGAATTTTATTGATTGATCCAGATGTACTGTAAAGAATTTTCTCTTTGCATAGTTGTTGTGATGCCCATAATTCCTATAGATTTAGTGATAAGGTGAAGATCTTTATGGTTCATAATTTGTGTTGAGGCCATTTTAATGGTTGAGATAAAAGCACAGGAACTTCTGAACTTCTGCTCCCTGGTCTGATGGCATAACAGATAATCACTGGATTTTATTTGGCTCCAAGCCAAATTTTAATGAAAACTGGCTGCTTTTCATGCAATGTTATTGCCTCAACTAACTACTTTATACTTAAAGGAAATTCATAAACCCTTAATAGGCCACTAGATAGATAGATATAGATATATAAAATGCTCATTCAAACCTCATTTAGAACTGCACATGTGCATACAATACTGGCTTTGCTTGAGCTCCAGCAGGGCTTGATTTCAGGCAAAGAAGTTTGATGGAGGAAATTTGTCCTGAAGCCTCTCATTTAGCTCATAACCCTGAACCAGGATCTCATCTGGACTGCATTTGCACTATAGGGGCCTGACCACAGTGCAAGGAAATCATAGACCCAAAAGTGCTGTGCTGCAGAGTCAGTGGCCAAACGCTGGTATTTTTATTTACTTCAGGAGGCAACAAGTTAATTTATACGCATGCAAACGTTTAACTCTGAACACAGCTCACAAAAGTAGCAGCAGAAAATGTGTTCTTGCCTGTGAGGGCATTTGGGTCTTGCTAGTTTAATTGTTTGTTTTCATTGCTTAAGTGTATAAACTGTGCATGAGCCAGTGTGTGTGGAAACTCCTCTCTCATGCTACATTACAAGCTCTTGCAATAGCCTTTTTGCCTAACTTCACTGAAGCAAAGCACAGATTTAGGAACAGCTGTGCTTTAAGGAGGGAAGATTGCCAATTCCAGCTTTATTGGCCATATAAATATGATAGATCTGTTACGGCATTCAACAATTAATCCTGTTGTGTGCCTCGAAAGCAAACATCTTATAAGTGCTTATTATAAATGCCAGAGTGGTCCCCAAAAATGTATTATTACAGCCTTCAGATGTAACAGCCAAAGCCTGAAGGTTGTAGCTCAGTGGTTAAGGCATTTGACTTTGGATCAGAAGTCACAGGTTTAAATCCCACTACCACCAAGGTGCCACTGCTGGGCCCTTAAGCAAGGCCCTTAACCCTCCCCTGCGCAGTTGTAACTCGCTCTGGATAAGGGCGTCTGCTAAATGTAAAATGTAAAACCTAAAGCATATGAATGAACAAGATGAGCTATTCTGCAGCCTGAACAATTTCTTGGCCAGTCAGTCACCCATTTTGTACTGTGCAACTTTTTTTGAGGAAGCTTTCAATGGTCTGTGTTTACATTCCAGTGGTTGCAGCAAGGTAGTTGGTTTGCTAAGCAGCATCTCCAGGTGCAGAGAGATTGCCGAGGTAATTACAAAGGAAATTCCCTGACCACAGTGACAGTGCCTCTATGACGAGCTCTTACTGTGTCATTTACCTATTCTCCCACATAAGCCCTCAAATACCATCCTTCACATGAGTCAAAGGCTCTTGTGAAGATGCGTGTCTGCTCGCTGAACACGCCCTTGAACTAGGTTACTGGAAGCAGCATTTCTGCAGAGGGAGGTGAGTAATGATAGGATTCTCTGATTGAATCTGGAAAAAATAAGGGGGAAAAAAGCAAAACGAAAATCAAAGACATGTAAGCAAATGTAGAATGCCACCAAGACTTCAGAGATTCCAGTAAGTGGTCATACTTGAGAGGGCTGAGAATGTTTCAGAGCATAAACAGAAACAGTCACAGAAGTTTAAAGGTTCCTGGAATAAAAGAAAAAACTATATAAATACTATCATGTAGTTCATAGGGTAAGAAATAAACACTCATGATGAATTTCTGTACGCAAAATTTGCATGTACTTATCTTTAGATGTCACTGTCTCTCTCAATCCTTTTATCTTAAAGTAACTCAATGCTTGAATTTACAACCTTTAGGCATTATCACATTTTATTATAATTTGCTGCAATTATATATCAAAATTGTTAGCAGCTAATATGTATGTTGTTCACAAAATAACAGATCATTTTACTCATGTTACTCAGAAATAAAATGCCTGTCATTAAAATCAAACCTTTACTTCAAATCATGCTGTGTGCAATGCCTAGGGAGAAACAACAATATTCATCGCTATGACAAGGGGTGATTGCAAGGGGTAAAAAAAGTACTGCATGTGTCCTTTTGGACTATAACTTTTTAGGTAAATTGTCACATTTCCTATATTCCTTTCTCCAGTATAAACAAATGATGCCACTGTGCAGTCATGGGAATTTTAAAGACAGTGGCTTGTGAAGACTGCATAAAACAAAAAAAAAGGTATAACGCCTCTGCTTGCCACCAAGAACCTTCCTGCCCCAGAACACCAGCAGCGTAAGCCTAGGCTAGCAACAGGAGTCCTGCACCAAAACATGCTCTTGAGTCTCAGCTGCATCTGTGTATGATGCTAGAGAGCTGTAATTTTATGTTCCGCTGGCTGTATCCGTGAAGATTTATTTTGTGTAAATACATGCTTTACTTCCTCTAGATCCCACCAGCAGATGGCAACCATTAGTCCATCTCACTTTAAACAAAATACGGGCTGATATAAATACTTTGCTGACCACTTCAACGTGTGTGATCAGACTTCTGTCTGCAGGCCATTGCTCCAATTGAATATGATGTGTCTCCTGTATGTAGGGAGTGTCTGAGAATAGTTTAAAGTGCAGTCTAGCTAAACCTTTACATGATATGGCAGACATGCTACAGGGATTTCCTTGGGTCAAAAAGGCATACAGTAAGGGAGTGTGGAGCTTTTCTTTTGTGCAATGGTTTCGTTTCTTTAATTTTCTGTCAGAGTATTAAATATATGGAGCAAAATATTTTTACACCTTAAATTACTTTAGATTTGACTTATTGAATTGTGATGCTACCCCTTTTGAAATACAGGCTGTCATTTCTTGGCAATTGTACTTTTTAGTGCATCACTAGGTATCGATCTTTTAACCCTTTGTTGGAGGTAAGCAGAGTTGTGAGTTCTTTGTAACATAAGTAGTCCAAATTGTGCGCATTAAAATCCCCAAAACCAGTCCAGTGATGAATAAAGCCAATACATTCCAAAAATAATCCGGTTCTAAATCTCCTCCTCCTGCAATTCCTCTATTCTCCTCCAAAGACACAGGTAAATACACTGTATAATACTCTGTAATATTATCAATTAAAATGATTCATTTAGCAAGTCAAAAGCAGCCCAAAAGTAGTTCAGACATGGCAAAGTTGAAGACAAGAGGGTGTTTCAAACACAAACTGTTATTTAATTATAGTGTACAGAAGGTGTGAGAGAATGACTCAAAACTGAGTCAGTGCTATGTATTAGCATTTACCTGGTGGGAAACAGTCCTTTAATCATGAACATAACAGCAATTACTGTAGGTGTGCCTTTAAATGATTTATAAATACATTTGCCTAATTCTAGTAGAAATTATGACAACTTTCAATCATTATTTCTCAGTAACTATGAAAATTCAGATAACATAGAAGACAATTTAAGTGCCAACAGACTTCATTTTAATTTATTTTAAAAAAGCATCACTGAAAACTTCAACCTATAGGACTTTAGTCAGTAAAAGTCCACAGGGTTTCCAAGACAGTGGAAGTTTGCAAAACAATATTATAGAGCAAAACAAATTCAACCTGAGCACATATCTGCCTGCATAACTGGCCAGACTCATTTAACAACCATTAAGTAGAACATGCTGTCTAGCTAGCTTTAGTTAGTTTCTTTTTAGTTTTATTTCTAAAATCTCAAAATACTGTTAAATATTGCAACATTCAAAAATAAAATGTTTCATATTAATGCCATTACTTTATATCTGTATTTATACAAGGGCCTTTATAATAAAAAAAAATCCTGACTGATAAGACACTCAGGTGGAGCTAAAATTTAAATAATATAATATATAATTAAAATTGATTTTGAAAGGAGAAAACACTATACACTCAACTTCTATGTGAATAAAGTAATTCAAATACTGTTGCTAAATCACTAGGAAACATAGATGCCAAACATACAAAGCCACTGTGATTATCAATATATACCTCACATGTTTATAAAGTGCAAAGAAAATAATACATAAAAGTCTTAGAAAGTGTTAAAATGTAGTTCTAGATGAACTTGGATACTCCTGCAATGGAGTGGGATTTCATCCAGAGTGTATTCCTGCCTGACTTCCATCATTGGGATTAATATTCAATATCCAGACCTTTCTAAAGATGCTTTGTGTAAATGTCCACTGTTAAAAGCACTATATAAAAAAAGATTGAATTAATTTAAAATTGGGTTTGACCAGTAGATACCAATGCCATAAAAATATAATTAGGTGTACTTTCCTTAGAGTTAATTGTAAACTTTTTTTTGCCAAGTTCTCTATAATTTATCATTATAGTTACTCCTGTCCTGATCTACAGTCACTGGCTGCTGTGAAACGGTTTTATTATTAGCCAGTGGTGGTGAGGATGTCAGGCTCTCAGCTGTGCATTTTGCAATAGTGTGAGACTCACAGCTGGAGGTGACTCTGGGAAGAATGTTAACACGGTCCACCCTCTTTTTGTGCCCTATTACACCAAGTCTAGAGGCACACTGAGGGAATGCACAGGATCATTTTCCTTCAGTTCTATTACACACTTTTTCAAAAGCTACCTATTTCTTCCTCTGCTGGGACCAATATTGTAACGAAGAGCTTAGATATTTAAACCTGTACTTTTCTGTGCTTGAAATATATTAACCCAAAGAAGAGAAGGGTTTTACCAGGTATCTAATATCTGACCATTTGTATTGTGTATACCTTAAGATGATGACACAAAAGCCTGTATCGGAACTACTGCTCTCAACACGCACACACTCCTAAATAGTCTCTGCTTGCTACCGGGAATAAAAACAGCATGTTAACACAATGACAGCTAAATTGCTCACACATCAAATTGTTTTTGCTTACAGTAGATATACAAAATATATAGACAAAGTAATTCACCTAGGTATGGTAAGAGTTTTTTTTTTTTTTTTTTCAAGTAAGATATGCAAGTATGATATGACTGTAAAGCTGTTGGTGTTAACTAGCCCTCTGGAGCTAATTGGATTTGTAGATTTCTAATCCATGTTAAATCAGGAGTGTCACTTCATTATACTCATTTTGGTTAATCTCAGTCTTGTTTTCTCTTGAGTGAAAAAGACAAACCTTGGGACTCAATTCATCTTTTTTTACTTTGAAAAATGGGAGGTAATAATTCTAAAGCTTTAGGTTTCATGTCTCTGGGGCATTTTATCCATCTTGGTCCACTGTTTTTATTAGCTTTTACGTAGCTCATTTAATTATTTCTGCCTGATGATGATATCATCAGATATCATAAGATAATCAGACACAAACCCATAAAGTCCAAACGTTAAGAATATTATTTTGAATAAGTTTTCATTATATAATGCTTTCCATTTTGAATGAATCAATTTGCCACATTAATGACAAGCAGAAAGCTAGCATACTGCTCTTTGCACAGTAAGCTATGTAATGTATTTTCACATGCTTTATATGTATAGGAAGCGGAAACAGACAGTGCTTTATTAGCACATAAAAGTGACACTGAAAGGGAGGAAAATACCCTTTTGTCTGGAAGTTTTTTTTTTTCAGAACCAGCCCCACGAGAAAATTCATGGTTTAGAGATTTAAGAATAAGCTGATTTATTCAGCTGAAAGGATTTTTATAACAGCTGAACAAATCCAATCACTAAGCGTTAGGGCCATTTCATTCTTTAGATCTGGAGACCACTGAGAACTTTGTGGCAGACTGAAAAGCGTTGAGGCTCACATGCACAATGCTTTCGTCATGCTTGATTCAATATCTAAACTGATTCTGCCAAGGGACTGATCATTAGTTAAACATTAATTAGGTTTGGATTCTTAGAGAAACAAACCTGCTATTGCTCAAAACAGGGGTTTGGCATTAAGATAAAAAAAAAGAGCTTATTAGAAAACTCATATTCAACACCCAAATAAAAAATTCATGAAACTGCGATTTGATGCTTTTAACTAAAAGGCTACATTAAAACTGATGTACCTTAAAAACTGATTTCAACTGATATTTACAAACCATTTATGTCAATGACACTAATCATTATATTTATATTGAGAAGAGCTCTATAGCTAATTTTAGACTGTGTGTGTGTGCGTGTGTGGGTGTGTGTGAGAGAGAGTGTGTGTGTGTGTGTGTGTGTGCGTGTATGTGTGTCTACATACTGTATGTGTGTATGTGTAAATGCACCATTTCCTACTTGCTGTGGCTTAGTAGTGATGATGTGGTTGATTTTTCCTTCAAAGAGAGCGATAGACAGAAAGAGAGTGAGTCGAATAAGAGAAGATTATATGTCTTTGTAGTCAATGCATGACATAACCTTTTTAATTTAGAATATACCAAGGTCATAGGCTTCTTATAATAACTTGGAAGTAACCAAAGACAAACAGAAACCTTTAATCTGACATTCAAAAATAGGGAGCTGGCTGATCAGCCACTTTGCCAAGTGGGCACAGTTTCTGGGTCTGCATCGTCGTATGCTAAACATGCTCGGCCACATGAAAGCAGGGCCAACGTGGGCTGCTGTAGCACAATGAGGGATCTGCAGCATCTATGTCTAAAACGCCTTTAATAGAGGCAGCGTGTGTGAGCCTGTCCCCACATGTCCCTGCTCCACATGACCACACTCACCACCACATCTTTCTGTAGAGCCTAGAGAAGCACTGAATGTAGCACAGAAAACACACTTAGTGCTTCAGTGCTGACTGGACACAAGACCATTGACAAATGATAAAAATTGGATGATAAGTTTCTTGCAGAGTGAAGTAAATGCCACGTGGGTCTCATCCAAACACGAAGCTGATCCACATTAAAGAAAAGCAAGACAGTGCATTTGGACAGCCTTTAAAACACTGCTTACCTGTGCAGGTGTTCTGCGGTACCAAGACAGTAGCAGTAGATTCTTTAATTTATGGAAGTTGTGAGATGGGCTTCACAGAAAGGACTTTCCATCACATCCCACAGATGGTTAAACAGTTTGAGACCTAAAGACAAATTAACACATTTTCGTCTTTTTCATGTTTTCTAAATCTATTTCTGATCCAAGTTCGCAGTGTGACAGGGTGCATTATCCTACTAAAGGATATTCAGCCATTACTGAATTATGTTGGCAGGAAAGGGGGTTAACTTGGTCTCCAACAATGTTTAGATAAGTGATATCTGTCAAATTACCACCTACATAAAAAGCCAGTTTCCCAGCAGAGCATTTTTTAGAACATCACTGCATCTGCCCACTTGACTTTACCTGTGGTCCATGGTAACATCTTTTTTTCTCAATTTAGAAACACATGCACCTGGCCATTCACCTTACATAAAACATAATTCATCAGACAAAGCTACCTTCGTCCATTGCTCAATTATCTAGTTCAATTATTATGCTGTCCACTGACCACTGATGTGCCTACTATAGGTGCTTTCAGTGGTGGACAGGGATCAGCATGTGCACCTTGACTGGTCTGCAGCTACACCAATCCATACACAGCAAGCAGTGATTCACTACATGTTCTGACACTTTTCTATCAGTGCCAGCATTAAAACTTTGATTGCAATTTGTGCTACAGTAGTTTCTCTCTGGGATTGGAGCAGACAAGAGAGCATTTACGTCCCATGGGCATCAGTGAACTTTGGGCACTTATGACCCTGTTTTTTGGCTCACCAGTTGTTCTTCTTTGCATCATTTTTGGCAGGAACTACCTACTGCATAGTATATATGTTTGTTAAATCTAGATTAGACTACTGTAATGCTTTACTGTCTGGGTGTTTGAGTAAGTGCATAAATAAGCTTCAGTTAGTTTAGAATGCAGCAGCAAGAGTCCTCACTAGATCTATAAAATATGACCACATCAGCCTTGTTTTAATCAGTCTACACTGGCTGCCAATCAAATCTCGCATTGATTATAAAATATTACTACTGACGTATAAAGCACTTAACGGTCTTGCACCGCAATATCTGAGTGAACTTCTGTACCAGTATGATCCTCCATGCCTACTTAGATAAAAAGGTGCAGGCTATTTGTTGGTACCTCAAATAACGAAGACTACAGCAGGGGGCAGATCTTTCTCTTATAAAGCCCCACAGGTAAAGGAGCAGATCTGGAGGGATCATGGATATAGAGTTTGGTGAACTGGGATATTTGTATGTTGTCGCCCCCTCACTCTCACACGTTTACTCAGGTTTGTTTTTGACGGTGGTGTGGTGGGTCGTTTTTTATCCCAGAGATCCCTCATGTCATTGTTACCTCCTGGTTCTCCCTTTTAGCTATGCTGCCATAGCAAGTCTTGCCGGAGTCCCAACTGCACAGTGACATTAACTTTCATACAACAATAAGGACACATAATAATCCATATCCTTCTCTTCCTGTCAACCCTCTTCTCTCTCTCTCTCTCTCTCTCTCTCTCTCTGCTTTGAGACAATGTTCATTGTAAAAAGCGCTATACAAATAAAAATGTATTGAATTTAATTGAATATCAATTAGCGATATGTACATCACAATGAGGCTGAGATCTCAACTGTGGTTCGTCAGACAAACTGTAGTAGTGCAGACTGTATTTTAATTTCAAATTTTATATTAATATAATATTAATATTTTATTATTTCTATAATAACAATTCATAAACTGGGACTTGTATGGCAGACTAAATAAATTAAGGCCAATGATAAAGAGAGTGTAAGTTTTCCATCATGGAAAAGTGTTCAGGACATTCCACAACATAACTGTAACAATAAACTGTTTTAAACATAACATATTTTATTACTAAATCAAAGTTTGTATTAGCTGACTAACTGTTGTGATATAAAAGGTTTAAAACACATATTTACATTTTAAATATAGAATAAAGATCATATTTGGTTTCGCAAAGTCACAAAAGAATTATTGTTTATATATAGGCATGGAAACAATTTTAGTATTCCGTAATAAGTACTTTCACCAGTAGTGTAGTAAAGAACACAGTTTTATTCAAACCAGCCTTTTTGCGTTAAGCACAAATTTATCCAGAACAACAAATGTAAGAGGTTTGTTGAAGTAAATGTTGAACCTGGTCATCCTGGAAAGTGATCAAATGCAAACTATAGGTAATATGATTATACTGAAATTGTAAATGGTATTTACATCATTCTACACTTCAGCACCTAATTTTTTAAAACTGTCTGTAAAACAAAGACTCCAGTCATTCCACAAAGCATATGTAAAAATCTTCTGTAAATGATTTCTCCTGCCAAGTGCCAGTATGTTAAGTTTATGCTTCATCATGAGTAACTTATGATGTAATTTTATTTGTGTGCTTTTTGTGTGTTTCTCTTACTTAGTCTTAAGAGTATGTCATTTCCTATTTGCCTCAGATTCACTGTAAGTTTTTCCAAAACTCTCAGTTTGTCTAACTTCATCCAGGCCTTCAAGTTGTCTACTCTTTAGTTTGTCTTTCTTATCCTTTCACAAGACCTGCTGTGTGATATATAATAGGCTTCTCTGAGAGGTGAAACCATTCAGCTTAACGACTGGAAAAATACACACACGAAGCAGAAAGGTGTTTAAGCCTGTGTGTATCCAGTATATCAACAGCTACTTTAGGAGGTTTGTGGTAAGCCAGTCACACACAACTTTCTGTAAGTCAAAGTAAAGGAAGTGAGCTGATTTTAAACTGACACCAAAGGATGTGTTCAAAGATGTTGCAGTTCCTCTGGGATAAGGTGATGGAGAAATATGTTTGATAAACAGAAAGTAAGAATTTAATCATGAACTTGACATAATTTATCATTCATTATAGTTTTATATACTTATAATAAAGTGAGTACACTCCACACATTTCAGCAACCAGTACGTCTTAGTACGTCTTCTCAAGGGACAATATTATAGAAATAAAAATTGGATATACAGTGAGGAAAATAAGTATTTGAACACCCTGCTATTTTGCAAGTTCTCCTACTTAGAAATCATGGAGGGTTCTGAAATTGTCATCGTAGGTGCATGTCCACTGTGAGAGACATAATCTAAAAAAAAAATCCAGAAATCACAATGTATGATTTTATAACTATTTATTTGTGTGATACAGCTGCAAATAAGTATTTGAACACCTGAGAAAGTCAATGGTAATATTTGGTACAGTAGTCTTCGTTTGCAATTACAGAGGTCAAACGTTTCCTGTAGTTTTTTACCAGGTTTGCACACACTGCAGGAGGTATTTTGGCCACTCCTCCACACAGATCTTCTCTAGATCAGTCAGGTTTCTGGCCTGTTGCTGAGAAACACAGAGTTTGAGCTCCCTCCAAAGATTCTCTATTGGGTTTAGGTCTGGAGACTGGCTAGGCCACGCCAGAACCTTGATATGCTTCTAACAGAGCCACTCCTTGGTTATCCTGGCTGTGTGCTTCGGGTCATTGTCATGTTGGAAGACCCAGCCTCGACCCATCTTCAATGCTCTAACTGAGGGAAGGAGGTTGTTCCCCAAAATCTCGCAATACATGGCCCCGGTCATCCTCTCCTTTATACAGTGCAGTCGCCCTGTCCCATGTGCAGATGCTACCACCCCCATGCTTCACAGTAGGGATGATGTTCTTGGGATGGTACTCATCATTCTTCTTCCTCCAAACACGTTTAGTGGAATTATGACCCAAAAGTTCTATTTTGGTCTTATCTGACCACATGACTTTCTCCCATGACTCCTCTGGATCATCCAAATGGTCATTGGCAAACTTAAGACATGCCTGGACATGTGCTGGTTTAAGCAGGGGAACCTTCCTTGCCATGCATGATTTCAAACTATGACGTCTTAGTGTATTACCAACAGTAACCTTGGAAACGGTGTTCCCAGCTCTTTTTAGGTCATTGACCAGCTCCTCACGTGTAGTTCTGGGCTGATTTCTCACCTTCCTTAGGATCATTGAGACCCCACGAGGTGAGATCTTGCATGGCGCCCCAGTTCGAGGAAGATTGACAGTCATGTTTAGCTTCTTCCATTTTCTAATGATTGCTGAACAGTGGACCTTTTTTCACCAAGCTGCTTTGGCAATTTCCCCGTAGCCCTTTCCAGCCTTGTGGAGGTGTACAATTTTGTCTCTAGTATCTTTGGACAGCTCTTTGGTCTTGGCCATGTTAGTAGTTGGATTCTTACTGATTGTATGGGGTGGACAGGTGTCTTTATGCAGCTAACGACCTCAAACAGGTGCATCTAATTTAGGATAATAAATGTAGTGGGGGTGGACATTTTAAAGGCAGACTAACAGGTCTTTGAGGGTCAGAATTCTAGCTGATAGACAGGTGTTCAAATACTTTTTTGCAGCTGTATCATACAAATAAATAGTTTAAAAATCATATATTGTGATTTCTGGATTTTTTTTTTTAGATTATGTCTCTCACAGTGGACATGCACCTACAATGACAATTTCAGACCCCTCCATGATTTCTAAGTGGGAGAACTTGCAAAATAGCAGGGTGTTCAAATACTTATTTTCCTCACTGTATATTAGAGTAGTCAATGTGCAGCTTGTATCGCAGTATAGATTTACTGTCCTCTGAAAAAACTCAACATACAGCCTTTTTGTCTATATATCTGCCAACCAAAGTGAGAACACCCTAAGTGATAACAACTGTACATTGTGTAACCATGCAAAGACATATGTCCTATTCATCATGTTCATGTTTTTGTCTGCTTAACAGGACCAATTTTTTGACAAATTTTTGTATCTTGTATAAAAGCAGTGAAAAATGTGTTGCTTTGAGTACAATTCCCTTATACTGACTGCTGAATGTTCAACAAGGCACCTCATGGCAACTATCTGATGATTTAAGAATTATAATTTTTTACTTGACAAAGATGGACTAGGCTATAAGAAGAGCAGTAACACCCTAAAATAGTACAGTGGCCAGGGTCATATAGAGGTTTTCCAAGACGGGTGTCACTCAGAAGTCTATTGAAGAAGATTAGTCCTTGTGCTGTGTGCCAGGTGCAGACGCTGGCTTCAAAAACAGATGCATGAGTGGTGCCAGCATTGCTTTAGAGGTTGTACTGAAGAAGCGAAAGGTCTGGTTGTCAGTGCTCCGACCATACACCACACAAGTAGGTGTGTATGGCCTTGGTCCCAGAAAGAAGCTTCTCATAGAGCTGGCTCACAAGAAAGCACGCAAACATTTTAATGTAGATAACATGTCAAAGAGTATGAATTACTAGAACATTGTCCTGTGGTCTGATTAGAATAATATAAGCTTGTTTTCCTCCGATGGTGTCTAGCATGTGTGGCAACACCCTGGTGAGGAATACCAAGAACATTGTGTCTTGCCTACAGTCAAGCATGGTGGTGGTAGCATCATGTTCTGTGGCTGCATGAGTGCTGTTCGTACTGGGGAGCTGCGGTTCATTGAGAGAAACATGGATTTGCACATGTACTGTGACATTCTAAAGCAGAACATGATGCCATCCCTTCAGTAGCTGAAACCAACATAATAATGACCCCGAGCACACTGCCAAGATATCAACTGCCTTGCTGAGGAAGGTGAAGGTGATTGAGTGGCCAAGTATGTCTCCAGACCTGAACCCTATTAAACACCTGTGAGGCATCCTTAAGTGGAAAGTGGAGGAGCTCCATGTGTTTAACATCCAGCAGCTCCATGATGGCATTATGAAGGAGTGGAAGAGGATCACAGCAACAACCTGTGCAGCAAAATATTGACATTTTGGACACAGTTTTGACATGTTGTGCTAAGTTTTGTTGGCAGTTATTTTGACAATAATGGCTGTGTGTTGAGTAATTTTCAGAGTAAATCCGCACTGCTGCACCACTACCATCTGCTTCTTCTTCTTCTTCTTCTTCTTCTTCTTCTTCTTCTTCTTTTGGCTTCTCCCATTAGGGGTCGCCACAGTGGATCATCCGTCACCATACCCCCCTGTCCTCCACGTCTGCCTCTTTCAACCCAACTACCTGCTTGTCTTCCCCTAACCACATCCATAAACCGCCTCCTTGGTCTTTCACTTTTCCTCCTTCCTGGCGGCTCCATCCTCAGCATTCTCCTACCGATATACCCAATGTCCCTCCTCTCAATCACGCCTCCATCACCTTGTCTCCAAAACGTCCTACATGCGCTGACTCTCTAATAAACTCATTTCTAATCCTGTCCATCCTCGTCACTCCCAACGAAAACCTCAACATCTTCAGCTCTGCTACCTCCAGCTCCACCTCCTGTCTTTTACTTACTGCCACTGTCTCTAAACCATACAACATCGCAGGTCTCACCACAGTCCTATAAACTTTCCCTTTCACTCTCACAGATACCCTTCTATCACAAATCATTCCTGCCACTCTTTTCCACCCACTCCACCCTGCCTGCACTCTTTTCTTCACTTCTCTAACACACTCTCCATTACTTTGCACTGTTGACCTCAGGTACCTGAACTCCTCCACCTTCACCATCTCTTCTCCCTGCAACCGCACCACTCCACTGCCCTTCCCCTCATTCACACATGTACTTTGTCTTACTCCGACTGACTTTCATTCCTCTTCTCTCCAGCGTGTACCTCCACCTTTCCAGGCTCTTCTCCACCTGTTCCCTACTCTCACCACAAATAACAATATCATCCACAAACATCATAGTCCATGAAGACTCCTGTCTGACCTTGTCTGTCAATCGGTCCATCACCACTGCAAGCAGAAAAGGGCTCAGAGCCGATTCTTGATGCAGTCCAACCCCCACCTTGAACCAGTCTGTCGTTCCTACTGCACACTTTACTGCTGTCACACTGTCCTCATACATGTCCTGCCACCCTCACATACTTCTCTGACACACCTTGTACTGTATGACTTCCTCATACAGTACCACAACTCCTCTCTTGGCAACCTGTCGTACGCTTTCTCTAAATCCACAAACACACAATGCAGCTCCTTCTGACCTTGTCTATACTTTTCCATCAACATTCTCAAAGCAAATAATTAATCTGTGGTGCTCTTCCTCGGCATAAAACCATACTGCTGCTCACAAATGGTTACCTCTACTCTCAGCCTGGCTTCCACTACTCTTTCCCATAACTTCATGGTGTGACTGATCAACTTTATTCCCCTGTAGTTACTGCAGGTCTGCACATCTCCCTTGTTCTTAAAGATCGGTACCAGCACACTCCTTCTCCATTCCTCAGGCATCCGCTCAGCTTCCAAAATTATGTTGAACAATTTTGTTAAAAACTCCACTGCCATCTCTCCCAAACATCTCCAAGCTTCTACCGGTATGTCATCTGGTACAATACTCTTCATCCTCTTAATAGCTGCTCTCACTTCCTCCTTACTAATTCTATTCACGTCCTGCTTCACCAACTTCACACTATCCAACCTTCCTTCTCTCTTTTATTTTCCTTGTTCATCAGCTGCTCAAAATACTCCCTTCATCTTCTTAACACACTCTCCTCACTAGTCCATCTCCATCCTTTATTGCTCTAACTTGCAGCACATTCTACTCAGCTTGGTCCCTCTGCCTGGCCAATCGGTACAAATCCTTTTCTCCTTCCTTAGTGTCCAACTTCTCACACAGCTACTCGTATGCTTTTTCCTTGGCTTTACCTGCTGCCTCATCTCCTTGTACTCATGCCAAGTTTTCTCATCTCTCTGCCGATCCCAATTCTGTTTTGCCAACCACTTTCTCCTTATGCTTTCCTCCACTTTCTCATTCCACCACCATGTCTCTTTGTCTTCCTTTCTATTTCCAGATGTCACACCAAGTACCTTTCTAGCTGTCTCCCGTATCACTTCTGCAGTAGTTGCCGAATCATCCAGCACCTCCTCACCACCACCGAGCCCCTGTCTGACCTCTTCCCTGAACCTCACACTACAGTCTTCCTCCTTCAGTTTCCACCATCTTATCCTTCTTTCAGTCTTCACTTTCTCTGCTTCTTCACCTCCAAAACCATCCTACAGACCACCATCCGATGCTGTCTATCTACACTGTCCCCTACCAACACCTTTACAGTCTCCAATCTCCTTCAGGTTGCATCTCCTACATAGAACATAGTCCACCTGTGTGCACCTTTCTCCACTCTTATACTTCACCCTATAATCCTCCATCTTCTTAAAATAAGTGTTCACCACTGCCATTTCCATCCTTTTAGCAAAATCTACCACCATCTGCTCTTCTACATTCCTCTCCTTAAAGCCATACCTACCCATCACCTCCTCATCACCTCTGTTCCCTTCTCCTACATGCCCATTGAAATCCTCCCCAATTACTAATCGCTCATTCCTAGGTACACCTTCAACCACTTCATCCAACTGACCCCAGAATTTTTCCTTCTCCTCCATTTCACAACCCACTTGTGGATTAGCACTGATAACATTTATCATGGCCCTTCAACCTCCAGCTTCACGATCATCACCCGATCATTAGAAACTCTCTTCACCTCCACTACACACTTACTGTACTCTTCCTTCAGGATCACCCCTACACCACTTCTCATTCCATCCACTCCATTATAGAACAGTTTAAACCCACCTCCAATGTTCCTGGCCTTACTCCCTTTCCATTTGGTCTCCTGAACACACAACATATCTACTTTTCTCGTCTCTATCATATCAGCTACATCTCTCCCTTTACCAGTCATAGTACCAACATTTAAAGTACCAACCTGAACCTCCACTTTCCTCCACTTCTCCTTTTGCTGCTGTTTCTGTAGATGTCTTCCTCCTCTCCTTCTCCTTCAGCCAACAGTAGCCCAATTTCCACCTGTTCCCTGTTGGCTAGCGATACGTGTGGCAGTCGTTGTTAACCCGGGCCTCGACCGATCCGGTATGAATTTTCCTTTCATGATCCGCATATTTGATATGGCGCATGTTTTACGCTGGATGCCCTTCCTAACACAACCCTCCCCATTTATCCGGGCTTGGGACCGGCACTAACCCCAAAGCTAGCTAGCTTGTCTCAGCCCAGAAAATGGTTTGTTTGCCACTTCCAGACTAGTGAATATGAGCGGTACCACCGGATAACAGCCTTTGAGGAGCGGTGCAAATTATGGGTATGCATCGCTGGTGAGTAGGTTGTATTTACATGTTTAATATTTTTGTCATGTTATTAGACAAATATTGATTCTGAAGTGCTCCAGATGATGTAGGTGCACAGTTGCGGTTGTAGTGTAGAGGTTTGGAGCTTGTTTTAGTAAAATGGTGTTCACCCTCTATATACATGCCTCTCTCTCTGTAATGCCACCCATTGTTTTATTGTGTTTTTGTATTGTATTGATAGTTTCTATAATTGTGACGTGATAGTGGTCATATTAAAAGGTGGATTAAGTCGGGTAAGTCCCCACTAAAGGCCCAGGTACCAAATGCACGGGCCGCCACTGATATACGTGTGTGCGTGCGTGCGTCTGTGTGTGTGTGTGTGTGTGTGTGTGTGTGTGTGTGTGTGTGTGTGTGTGTGTGCATGTGTGTGTGTGCGTGCGTGCGTGCATCCGTGTGTGTGTTTGTGTGTGCGTGTTTGTCTGCGTGTGTGTGTGTGTGTGTTCATGTGTGTGTGTGTGTGTGTGTGTGTGTGTGTGTGTGTGTGTGTGTGTGTGAATGATAGGGAGGGCAGGATTAATTTGTGATAGAAGGGTATCTGCAAGAGTGAAAGGGAAAGTTTATAGGTCTGTGGTGAGAATGCAATGTTGTATGGTTTAGAGACAGTGGCATTGATTAAAAGACAGAAGGTAGAGGTGGCAGAGCTGAAGATGTTGAGATTTTCATTGGGAGTGCAAGGATGGACAGGATCAGAAACAAGTTTATTAGAGGGACCATGCATGTAGGACGTTTTGGAGACAAGGGAGGCTAAATTTAGATGGTTTGGACATGTGCATAGGAGGGACATGGGGTATATATGTAGAAGAATGTCGAGGATGAAACCGCCAGGAAGAGAAAATAAAAAAACATAAATAAATAAATTATAAAATATAAATAAATTATATGATAAATTATGCATATTGCTGTCAGGTTTTTCATCAATAAACCACTCTTGCTGTGTATGTTTATAAGAGCTGTAATTTCTTTTTCTAACTGCACAATATGAGCAAACCCTTATGTGGCTTGTTGTTATAAGTCAGGATATCAAGCCTAGTTAAAATAATTGCTTTCTACCCTGGTTAATTATTTTAAATGCACTTTAAAGTGTCTTTTTAAGAGTGGATCAGTGTTTTAGACACTTGTGAAACCACACAGGCTCACAGTCAAATCTTTGTCTGTCCTCAGTGTTTTGCTAAGAGCAGTTAATTTGGTCCAAAGCCCTTCTAAAATGTTTATGTTCACACTGGAGGGGACAATGTGTCAGCGTGGCCCTCTGACCTCCCACTTCCTAACACACATTACCCTGTGAGAACAAGCATGCTGGACTCGCAATTAGTTTGCAGGTCAATGCTTGAAGCGGGCCAGGATTTCTCTTTACGAATGTACTTTTTCTAAACATCCTGTTAACAAACCGATCGTGGTGATAGCAACGGACAAGACAGCAAACATACACAAGTCCTCTTAGCTGAGTGTTTGCACAAAGCATGAGATAAGAAAAGAGAAGAGAAATGTGAAGATTTAATTCATTTCGAAGAATGTTTTCAAATCAGTGAATGAAATAAATATTCAAAGCTGAAATTGTCAAAAAAAACCCTCTATCCTCTATCCTGACGGGAAAAACACTACACCACACAACACATCAGGGCTATGCAGAAGAAAAAGTACCACATTAGTTTAATTGCTAGGATATGTAGTGTAGATGTTTTGTTCCTAGTGCCTTCTGTCTGTATGCTGTAAACCCTCTTATATCACTGTCCAATCTGTGATGTGAATACAGTACATATGTGAAAGCATATCACACCCGATCACAAAAAGGTCATTCCTCATAAAAAGAATATAAAACTTTTGTTTTTATAACCTGTAATCACTGTTCAAGATATTGGGGTTAAAGTAAATATTTCCAAACACAATTTGTCCTGGAATCTGGAAACTATTTGCACTTAATAAACCATGAAGAAAGAAAAAGTTTATTGTAATTAAAGACATAAGGGAGAAGAGGAGTTCTATATGCTAGGCAAAGCCTTTGGTGTAGACCTAAGCTGTAAACATTTGGGATGAATGCCTGTGATGGGCTACATAAGTTAACGATGCATCATACAGGTGTATTTTTATAGCTTCAATTGGCTTTCATACAAACCCTATGATTTAAATCTATCAGTATTTGCATCTACACACATTTCCACTTATTTTTGACTTATTTGCTTATTATAGATACAATATGTTGGCAAAAGTATTGGAACACCTAACTTTTTCAGCCATATCAGGTTCCTCCCTAAACTGTTACCACAAAGTATGAGGCATACAAATGTATAGGATGTCTTTGGATTAGAAGACACAAACCTGTTCC
This sequence comes from Silurus aristotelis, assembly GCF_946808225.1. Classification (NCBI taxonomy): domain Eukaryota; kingdom Metazoa; phylum Chordata; class Actinopteri; order Siluriformes; family Siluridae; genus Silurus; species Silurus aristotelis. The sequence goes on from NC_139579.1 coordinate 22,625,867, forward strand.
AGTCTGACAGTGCCCCTGTGCACAAATTGTGCACAAATCTACTATAGAGCTCTGACCTTAAACCTATTATATACCTTTTGTATTAAAATTCAGGTTCATCAGTCCCTGAATTTACTTATGCCCTTGTACCTAAATGAGCACAAATCTCCTCAATCACACCTCACAAACTATTGGAATATCGTCCTAAAATGTTGAGGTTATTTTACGTCAAATAGGGACTAAATGTGTGATAGGATATTCAAAAAGCAAAAAGGTATCCACAAAATGTTGTCCATATAGTGTAGATACATAGATAAATAACAGTTAATGATTCAACTGTTTTTCATGGGCAACAGCTTGATTCTCTCAATGTAGAAACTGTATAATTAAAGACTGTAATTGTCCTCGCATATGTTTTTTATTTTATATATTTTTTATTACAATAATGAACAAATGTGGTCTCATCAAAGACTCAATGGAATGATTGTGTTCAATCTTCCCAAATTTTTTATGAAGAGTGGAATAAAGACAATACACAAAACATTTTAAAAGGATTTTTAGTCAATATTTACCATTAAAACAATACAAAGGTCTACTGAAGTCGTTCAGTTAAGCTCAACAAGTGTAGTTTATTAAGGGGAGGTAGGAAAGAATTGCATGCCTTCCTGCATGACAACAGGCCAAGGGCACAGGGATTGTGTGAGAAGTCAAAGTGGAGCATGACAGCGGAACAGAAGAGTCGATATTTAATTAACCCCATGCCAAGACTGCTTTTGAATATTTGATGGTGCTTTTCTTCGATGATTACCTTCCCATTACGGTATCTTGTCAATGGCTAAAGGGAGAGGTTTGAGTTGCCATTGTCCAGGATCAGCATGGCCTCAGTATCCTCTGGCGCTTGCCTTTATAGTGAAGCTTTTAGCTGACTGCTTCCCTGTTGCCCCTACGTTGTTCTCTCAGCCTCACATGACCTGGGTTCTCTGACTTTATCACACCTGCCACTCAGAGTATTGGTTCAAGAAAGATTGAGAACAAGCCAAGTAAAAGGTTGGAAAGAGAAAGTGATGGAGAGAAAAGCGAACTAAGAGAGAGAATGCCCAAGCTCTCACCCCACACACTGAGCGCTCACTTTAATTCACTGCTCACCATGAGTAAAACGGATTAGAGACATGCCGTTCCATAGTTAGAGAAAAGGAACTTGGCCCTACACATGCTATACCAACATAGTATCATTGACCGTTTCATGAAAGACTTTGCTTCATGATGTCCATCAAATCCTTTGCCAAATTTTACATATAAATAACATGTATAATCAGGCTCAGAAACATTACTATATTTTTGATTCCAGAAACTATTTGTGAAGTTACAGGAAGCTCAGAAACCCAGAGCAACACTCTTTTGACCTCACTATGTTTTAAATGTAGTAAAAATAAATAATTTTTCAATATTAAGGAAATAAAAGCAACACATTTTCTTATTCCGTTTTTTAGTAGATGGATACTAATGAACACTGTAGTACAGTTCTCAAGGAAAGTTTTCTTCATGTGTTTTTATATTTAAACAAAGGTTTACAACCTGGTGGGGTTTTTTTTATAATTGGATTAAATGTTAACATATATATATATATATATATATATATATATATATATATATATATATATATATATATATATTTATTTATTTATAATAAGAGAAACTAGAGCTACAGTCAGCTCATCTCGATATAGACAGCAAATTGTGTTCAAGAGCTACAAGTAGAGGCAATATTATAGCTCGATAATCTGTAAAATTGCTTTTCTCTTTCACTAACAACGAGTTAAAAAAAATTGTGTCAGCCCTTTAAAGTCGTTATCAGAAATCTGATGAAGCAGGATGCTATTCCTTTCAGCAAAGCTAATTATATTATACAACCTTTTCCTACTTTGTGATATTGGCTTTCTGCTAGGGAGGCTCAAGATCAAAGATAAGGGGGCAAGATCCTGCTTGACTCACAAGATGCAGTTAATTGAATGAACTTAGCCCACACATTTGAAGTTGGTGGCAGGGCCAAAAAAAAAGCAAGTGAGACTGTGTTTTACAGCAAGAGAATGTACATGTGCTATTTTTTATTTTTTTTTTAACTATATTGCTTTGGTACAGTTATATACTGATATGGAATGGGAGTATTTCCAAATATCATCTCAATGACCATCACCAATGTTTACTGATAAATCTATCTCCAATATAGTCTTGTTTGTATCTATATTTACATTTAGAGTTTTATAGAATATATATCAAGCTAGTGCTTCAAAAGATTTAGATTATGCATTTTATGATCTACTAAACACTACCCCATTTGGGTAAAGTGTGTTACTTTGTTTAGGTATATAGTTTTAAGACACTAAAATGCCCTCTGTAAAGTGGCTTCTTAATGTAAATGTTTCCCCTTTGTGCCAGCCATGTCCTGATCAAAGCTGAGTGATGCGGATGATAAGATCTACTTGTGCAGGCCTCTTTTTGCTCTAGTCTGGGAGACAGAGCTGGGAGAGGGAGGAACCATGCATGCTGTCGGCTGCCTGTAAAAGGAAATATCAAACACCACTGATGTCTTTTCTAAGGAAGCACTTTTAGAAGGTAATTATTGGCTGTGCCTCAGCCCTTCCTGTTTGATGAGCCACTGCACAAAATGACCCATACGAATAATTTCCTAGATGTAAACTGTTTATGTAAGACTTGTATACTCAAGGGAGAAGGAATTTACAGATATTTTTGTACTTGGATGCAGGACGTTGTGTTTCCAGAGCAGATCAGACAGCAGTTGGGGTTCAAGGGTATATCTTTTTAGACATTAAAGCCATTATCTTCAGATACTAGGTAAGTCTTTCCAATCATGATAATTACACCAACCAATCAGTAATCAATAATAAATGATAGCAAAGTGTGCAAAGTTTTTTTTTTTTAATTATAGTTACATTTATTGTTGTGGAATGTCCATGAAAATAGTTAGGTCCCTTAGCACATATTACACAAAACAGCTTTACTTCTGACTGTTACAAAACATTCACACAAGAAAAGACATTCATCAATCTCTACTAAAATTTCACCATATCTGTGATTATAATTGTTTTTTGTTTTGTTTGTCATCTACTAATTATTCCAGTTGGTCCATGTGTAATTCATAATAATAAAATAATAAAGTAATAATGTATTGGATCTAACACATAATACAAACCTGCAGCACATACCACAAAACGTCGAATTACAGCCACAGCTACTGTCATGCAGTAATGCAGTCATGCAATAATAAAAAATGTGTCCATCATCTTCTGACCAATCAAAATTAGAGCTACAAAAGAACGACAACAGTGCTGTGGTATAAATGTTACTAACCCTTGACTGAGAGCATGTAGCCATTAGAGACGGTGAAAAAAGGTTCAATCTGTATTCAGTTAGGCAGAATTATCAGTGGCTTTAACATTTGCATCTGCTTCAGATATCATAGTTTTGGCAAACTTCAAAGCCAGCAGCATCAAAACTTCTGTGTTCAATGACATGGTGTTTAAATCCAGTCTCAAACAGTTAATGATACTGCATAGTCCATGATTTAATCAGCTAAATCCAAATATAGCAGAATGCTTCCATCTTGAGTCTGAACAAAGAGAAGCAAACATAAAGCAGAGAATAGAAACCTCACTAATCATTAAGGTCATTAAAAGTTTGGTGAAAATATTTGAAATGAAATTTTTAAAGACATGTAGACACTTTTTAGGTAAGGGTTTGAAACGCAGAGATGATTGTTGGGTAAGTATTGAAATACAATAATGAAAAATACTTGTCAGCAATGAGGGCTGGCATTTGGGCTGCATATTTGTGTGCCATCGTGTGTATGATGTATCCCCTTTCCTGTCGCAAAGGGCAGACTGAAACCAGAGCCATGTGACCCCTGTCACCCTCGACTATAACCATGACACCATTGTTCACATCATATTCACCTGTAACTTGCTACTGTCAGCAACAATGACAATTAGGCATTAGGAAGGATATATATTATATATTGTTGTCCTTAGCTGTGTTTTTTCATGGTGCCTGGTGCGGTGGTATTAATCTGTAATGTTTAAATATTTATACTGATGTGATGTTTATTTTTTTCCAGTTCAAGCCACAGCAAACAGATGGACTTTAACAATACCAAGAGACTATTTCCTTTCTTTTAGGATGAAATAGATAGCAGCTTGTGTGGGTTTCCATGAAATATGCTAAACTATGTTTACACTCTGTTTGAACTCTAGATGTAGAGGTGCGTAATAGTTTTAATAAAGTCCTCTTTGTTCAAAAAGAACACATTGCACATTTGTTAAACCAGTTGAAACCTATAAAGTCAACAATTATGTGTTTCTTTTGTTTAGTGTGTCACTTTGGTTTGGCTCTGTTAGTGTTACTGTGGTCCAACATCATATTGTCAACTGGCTTTAATCCTTTTACTTATAGACTCACCACTCAGGAAAATGTGAGTAGATGTGTACTGAGTGCAACTATCTCTACTGTGCCAACTGCAGTAGACTGGGCACCATACTTTAAATATACATGCACTATATTGTCATTTCAGTGCTGGTAACAATTTCCAAATACAACATGCAGCCTATAAATATAGCCACAGACTACAACTCCCAAGACACACACACTGTCATATTCACACTCACTTGATTACTAGTCATGTGCACCTAGAGGATACCACAGTATATAAGGACAGTCTTTAATTTTATGACACAAATATACTCTCTGTTTAGTATTAGTCAGTACCAATCATTTACTTAAAGTATATTTAGATTTTGATACCTTTCTTCTTTCAACATTTTTTACAGCTCATGCAGTTAATCACCTGAAAGAGTAACTTTAGCCCAGGATAAAACTAGGGACCCTGGAGCTATGAAATGGCCATGCTACCCACTGCACCACTGTTTATTTATTTAGCAGATGTTTTCAGTAGAAGACTCGTTATCAGAATTGGCTAGAGGCAAAATTAGACAATTTCTTTCTGTCTTTCTTTCTTTCTTTCTTTCTTTCTTTCTTTCTTTCTTTCTTTCTTTCTTTCTTTCTTTCTTTGCATATTATTGGAAAACACACGTAAATGTTTTGATATCCATGTTTCCCATTTTAAATGCTTTCCTGAAGAATTTAATTAATATTCACTTTCTAAAGACCAGATACTCAAACACGTTACAGAAATACTACCCAAGAACCCATAAAAAGCTGGTTTTAAATTTGAGTAGTTAACAAGTTTTCAGTGTATGTTGATTGCAAAAGATGACCACTGTAAATATAAAAAACAATTAATAGCAATGAAAACAAATTCACACATATAATTTTACACAATTACCACAAATCTGAGTGATACCAGATGGAATGAAAAGTTTTACTAACAATTAGCTATTAAAATCAGCTGTTAGTTAATGTATTATGCAGAATTTTTGGCCAGCCTAAAATGCATGTTAATGGCCACACGAATTGCATAGACATGTCCTTATAAATTGTGGTCTAATTAGATTAGATCTAAAATGTGTCCTTTTACAAATACCAGTTACAATCCCTAAACAGGCAAAATAAAGGATTAGAATGAAGTTGAGGGTTAATTGCTTCACTCAGCTTTTAAGGTTTTTTTAAAACTCGATCTTTCAAATTCGCAAAAACCATTGCTCAAACACTGAAGCCAGTCATGTTTGTTGTAGTTATTATTTTCTGGAATAAGAATTATTTTGTAACACTCTTTACTCTAAGGTAACATTGACCCATAGAGTGAACAATTCATCTAATTCAGAATCCTAATGAAGTGCTTGGCATGGTGGCTCATGCTCGACGCAAACTGCTCCAAGACCACCTGCTCTCCCTACATGCCCAGGCCTTTTGCTGGCTCCTGCTGAGGTCCAGGTGGCCCATCTGCTCTCATTCACTTGCTGCATATCTTGCAGTCAGCCAGCCAGCCAGATTCTGACCCAGAAACTGTCTGACTAATTATATCACATTATTAAGCCCATCCTTTTTGCCCTTATTTCCGTCGCAGTGGAAAGGTTGCAAAAATCCCAGCCGCCCAAATCAGAGGCTCCACATTAACCCTTGACCTACATCTGATGTGTGTGGCTCAGAACACTCTCACACCCAGCCATGGACCCATTAACACATTGCTGCTAAAACACAAGCTGTTTTGACGGGCTGAAATTATCACTAAGTGACATAGAAGAATGGCTTCCATTGTACAAGGGGAGGGAAGGGGCAGAAGGGGGTTTGCTCTCATAGGTTCAGAGCTGACATTTTGAGTAATATGAATGTCAGCCCATTCCCTCCTAGGCCCCCACCTCTATCTGTGCAAGTGCCATTTTCAGCAGGGCACTTCACCATAGAACTGAGATAATGAGAAGGCATTCACATGAACAGCTCTAGTGGAATTACATGTTCCAGATCGGCAAACGCTAATTAAGTCGTCAATGGTGATTCCCATTCATGGATGTCCTGAGGCTTCCACTGCATCAGGAATGTAATTAGTTTATGTTCACTGGTAAAGGTTAAAGGGTTCTAAAGAGAATGGTGAGTGTTTTTTTACCCCTCAGGATATCAGGAGAGATGCTGTGATAATTGCTAGATGTTCCTAGTTGCAGGTGTGTGATGGAGGTCATTTGGGCTTTGGCAGTTACTCCTAAATCCTTACTGAGAAAACTGGGAAATGACAAAGCCTGTTTGTCTGGCTCACTGCTTTCGTGATTCGTACTATTAAAGCTTATATGAAAAAGGTAAATTATTAATGGTGTTAATATTTCTGAATAGTATTAGTTTTAGTATTTGCTCTTTCAGCAGAATTTTACTGCTTTTGTTAGAATTCCTGAGAACTTTATGTGAGACTTGCTTGGCCCACTGTGTAAATTATAAATAGAGAATGACAAGAAATAATAGGTGCAGCTGTAGACACATTTATTCTCTCTCTCTTTCTCTCTCCTGCTCTATCTTTCTGACATCTGTCTTGACAACTTTCTTTACCCAAGAACCTTAGACTGCTATATTTTATGTAACCAGTAACCCCCAGAAACAACCTTAGAATGTAATACTGTCTTTTTTTAATGCACATTCCTACAGATGAGTCACACCTCCATAGTAAATACCCTTTTCAGACCTGTTGCTAATCTAATGTGATGGAATGACCAAAGTCACAGTGGTGGGCTGAAAGTAAACTGATTTTAAAGTTCTCTTAAACCTGAGATAGACCCAATGAGTAATAAATCTCAAAAGGTTAAAGGAAGTGGTTAATCCTGAGCTTCTGAGACACACACACTAATTAGTGAGCTTTTAGCATCAAAGGAAAACAGCTCTTTGATTTGCAAGAAAGCTCTGGTCAAACCCACATCAAGCCATGTTCCTTGTGTGTTGCTTTGGTGCGCCTCCTCAAGACCTAAAGATCTTAATGCTTTACACAGCATGTGATGTGATATCAGCACAATGTATATAACATTCCATGACAGAATCTATTATTTGCAATATTATGCCAATTTGTTAAGTAACACATAAAAAATTAAATAAAAATAAGAGAGAATATTTGAAATATCATCATGATATGTGTAACCATGATGCATTGAGGTGTATGAAAGCCATTCTGGATTTATACTGGACTTTTGTCTTTGTAGTACAAAATGTTTATCAAGGTGTTCTGCAGGGTTGATTTTAAATATAGCCTGAACATACCTAATAAACATTTCTTAGCATAGGATGTAATCAAAGCATTAAATATTTAGTCCCTAAAACACTGACCGGTCTTTAATTTCACTTTCCTTTAAGAATATGTTTGTTCACTTTAGTTTGTCATTTCTGAGATTCAATTGAACTCCTTTGCCTAAAAATTTTATCTAACATGACTTAAAACACAGACAGTATACAAATGAACTGTTGAAGGTGCAAGGGCCCTAAAAATGGCAGCTTGGTGTTGCCATGATTAGAATTCAGGATCTGCTTATAGTAGTCTGATGCCTACTAAGCCACCACTTTCCAGGCTCTCCAGCTTATCATATGCATATGTACGCACATCAAGTTTTCTTTTTACTGAAACTCAGTTAAAATATCTAACCTCTTTGGCACTAGGAATGGTAGCTTATTTAGAAAAACTCTGTAAGCAAAATTCCAACACATTCACAATCACTGAAGCAAAAAAAAAGAGAGATTAATAATAATTGAAATATTTAAACTGAAAAATTAATTTGGAAATTTGTTAACTTCACTGAAACTAATGAAACGTATAAAGCTGGACCAACCAAGGGTCTTGGAACTCTAAGTGGTTAATTCTCATTTGAGTAGCCAACAAGTAAGCATCACAGTGCCAATGTACCTAGCAGCAGCACTGCGTCATGCACATGAATGTGGCTCTTTATGCTTTTAGTCCAGGTGCTGATACTTCACACTTCAGCTTCTCAGCATTTGCACCCTAGTGCCCCAGTTCTGTTTCTCCCCGCTGTACTTTGTACTTCAGTTCTTCTAAATGCAATGTAATGTAACCCCTCCAGACAAAGTGCATGAAAGGTGAAGAGAGCTAAAACGATTTGAGGTAATGGGAAATCCTGGACCAAACACACTAGGATTTTGATATGTAAGGCTACACTGAACGTCTGTATATCAATCAAAGCCATCTACCATTCAAAGGCAGACTACCAACATCCATGTCACAAATCAGTCACAATTAGGAATTAGAAATCTGTGCTTCTTAAAGCAATTACTACACATTTTTCTGAAGACCTTTCCTCTCTTTACATCATTCAAATTCACTAGCAGTTAAACAGCTATTTGTTTTCTAAGGCAGGCTACCACTGCCATGCTGTAGTATTATAAGCTTAAATAAACCAATCACACGAGACCCGAGAACCTCTTGTTCCCAAAATGGCTCCACTTTAATGTATGAAAATATAAAGAGCAGGGATTCGCTTATAGCATGTCAGCGTGAAGGCTTTTGTATTTGCACACATGGAAGCAGTTTTATAACTTTGCAATTGTAAATAGTCAAAGCAGTTTATAAAGCCATGCAAGCTGACATATTCACATGACGCGTGTGTGTCCAGAATATAAAGTGTAAAAATATTGATGTAGTGTAGACATTTTTGCCAGCTACAATTTATTTTTTCAACAGAGAATGCTGGCATTGGACTTTTGGTTTTAGAAAAAAACAGTGGGCTTAAGTGTAGGTGTATAGCCATAATGTGATTAAATTAACAAAATAATCACCCGGAATCGATAATTTGCAATAAATAGAGCTGAATCCAATGTATGCTGTCTTCACAAATTTGACACATTATTAATAGGCCATTAGTAAAATTTTGTGAACAAAGAAGAAAGTTTTGATCTTAATTTTCCAGAGCTAACAGGAAATGTTTAACACCAATTTCAAAAAAGTTGAGAATAATGTAAACAGAAACAAAATGATTTTTATTCACAACAAAACATAGAAATTAAATATCAAATTTTATAAATTGAGGAAATGTACCATTTTTAATTAAAAAAAAAAAAAAGATAATTTTGAATTTGATGACTGCATATTTGGCCACTTGTTTTCTGAAGGGAGGGTGTTATGTTCTGCTTCAGAATGTCACAGTACATATTGGAATCCATGTTTCCCTCAATGAACCACAGCTCCCCAGTACCATTAGCACTCATGCAGCCACATACCATGATGTTACCACCACCATGCTTGACAGTAGGCAAAACAAAATGATCTTGGTGCTTCTCACCAGGGCCCCACCACACATGCTGAACTTTATCTGAGCCAAACAAGTTTATCTTAGTCTCATCAGACAACAGGACATGGTTCCAATAATTCATGCTCTTGGACATGTAATTTTTAGCAAACTGTTTGTGGGCTTTTCTTCTAAATTATTATAAGCAATATAAACAAAAGCATTTTAAAGGTTTCAGGGTAGAGTTTATCCTTAAGTATTTCAACTTTAAGTTTGTATATGTATATACATAAAAATTGCTTACATTTGAGTAAAGTCCTGTTGTTTTATGTTATTGAAAGTGTCCAGGCTCTATGGACAGGACATTGCTCTAGGTAGCAGTGCTTTGTCTTGTATAGCATTGGCCACTGGGATTTTTTGAACTTGTTAACTGTTCCATGAAATCTTTCTTTGAAATAGTGTTATGCTCCATGAAACAAAAATGCCACCATTATACAACAAATGTCGGGACCTTTTATGGTAATCAACCTTTTCATGTGAATCCTCAGCTAGGATCAAACTAAGCTTAATCACAGACAGTGAAAAGGTAACAACACCTTCATTAATAGACTGTTTTTCTTCTTGTCACCAATTCTTCTGCTGAAGACTAGACATAGCTTTAAACACCCATCCAGCCTAAGTACTCAAGTTAAGCAGTAAGGATCATAAAATCATGAAGTCATTGAAGTAAATGTTAAAGCATAATTCTTTAGATGCTCCCCGTCCTCACTACTTGTAATAACAGTGAATCATTATTCGAACAAATGTTCCAGTAATGTCTTTTGACTTGTTGCCATATTCAATCCGATTGTTGACCTTCTCTCTGAATCTACTGTAATGCATTTCATATGGAGACGAAATGTTTCTAAAAGTCACACCCACACTCTCTGATTGGACTGTCTCGACCAATTACCTTTAGAGACTATACACAATAAACGGTTAATGGGAAGCAGGTTGGATAGTGTGCCTAGACTGCACCTGTCAAAATCCTAAATTTTTATGGTTCAGATGATGCCACAAAGTCGCTCTATTATTTAATTCTGATCACTGTGCTTCTAATATCACCTCTGATTAACTAAAATTGTTTCAGTGCTGAGTGGAACATATGAATATTTCATCACTTTTCATAAATATACTCTGTGCTAGCACTGTGACTGTCAGTGTCAGTTAATAACATTTACTATGTGGTAGTTTTTACAGCTTTAAACAATTATTACAGTAATATCTTTTCTAAGCCATGGGGCTCTTTATTTCTTTTACAGTTACATGTTCTAACTGTTGCAGTTCTTAATTTCGTTCTGCAGCAATGCTTTTGTCTGGGATGCAAGTGCAGAATTTACAGTGTTAGCATGTAAAAATAAAAGACAGAATGGTCATTACAGATTGTAGATGGTAGATGGTTTACCTAATTGACCATCAAGTCACCACCACAGTGTGCCGTCTGGCTCAGGTTTGCTGTACCATTTAACACGGTTTGCTACCATGCACACAAAAATACAATAAAACAGAAATGAGTTCCGCAGTAATGAATGTCAAATGTTTTCTTCTAGTTAAAGAGCATGAACTGTTAATAAACCACACGGAGCATGCCATTAAAGCCAGCTGCCAAGATGCAAAGAGCAATTCTGAAAGTCCTTTATTGGAACAGATGGGATTCATTATTGTGGAATTTGCTCAAATGGAAATGAAAAGCAGTAGCAGTTGAATGGGTCGATCCGGTGAGGTGCATTACTGTACCTTTAGTTTACATCACTGACAGCCTGTGATTGTAAATGCACACCCTAAACCCTAACCATGTCATGCATTTGCTTTGTCCAAGTAGAATATTTGTGGTGTGCTCCTTACTTTTCCATTTGAATTATGGTTTTATGGTGTACACAAAGACGACAGTGGCTGACTCAGCTCAGTTGGTTTTAAATGCAGGACTTTGCAGCCATATCTGAGTTCTATTCAAACTTTTATAAGTTACATTTTTTCCCTTCTTTTGCACCCACATCATTTACGGAAAATTTAAATTGTATAATTTCTGGTATTGATGAGGGTTGTTCACTATGCTTATGTTTTTTTTTTAATAAAACCCTTAATAGAGCAATTATTTTACATTGTTTGAAATGCAGGAAAAGGGCATGACTGAAAATAAAAATTCCCTAACCCAGTCCAGGGTTCAGGCATGCTGGTGCAACAGGGCAGGCTGTTCCCCTGCCAGGTTGGCAGAGGGATTTGTTTGTTTGGCACTAGGCTCAGGGCTGTGCAATCTGTCAGATTCATACACCTGTGTTGTAAATGCCCAGCTTTTACGTAAAAAAAAGACACAGTCATGCTGTTGAGCTAAGGATGTGGCTGAGTCCCACTTTGAAGGTCGGCGTGCAGGTGCAAGACCACTGTAATTTCTGACATTGAGTTTAATGGCTCCCAAATAAGGAGGTTGTCCTCTCTCTCTCTCTCTCTCTCTCTCTCTCTCTCTCTCTCTCTCTCTCTCTCTCTCTCTCTCTCACACACACACACACACACACACACACACACACACACACACACACACACACGCACATACACCTACTCGTTCTTTTTAGTTCACATGAGCAATTCACTGTTTATTTTCATTGGCAAATCATTTTAATTTAGTTTAACATGAATAGTCTGAATGTTTTCATTGCTAAATACATTTTGGCTTTATAAATAAAAAAATATAAAACCATATTTGCCAATAGCTAATGACAACATATGACATAAAACTAGATCTAAACAATATAGGCTTTTAAATCGAATCCTGATTAAAATTGTGTTGTTTATTTTATTAAAGAAATTTGTTTCTTAAAAGTGTTTTCAATTTTAGATTCAATAAAACTTGTACCATTTTCTGTTATCATGTAAATTACTATCAAACAAACTAATTATTTGATATCTCTTTTCTAACACACTCTGTAAAAGGCAAAAAAGTAATTGTATGAAAATGACACTGACGCACTCTGATGTTATGTTTCCTGCAGTTTACCTTCCCTTGTTTATATGCAGAATGGTGGTAGAGCCAATGTTTACACACTTTACTCAGTTTTTCCTTACAGACAGTCCGCACCCGGCGTTGTTTGTTGTTGTGGATACATGTTGTGTGCTTTCCACTGAAGCGACAGTACCTCTGCCAAACCAAAACTCAGGTAATAGGCGGATACGTCATGGCCCCAAGCTAGCATATAGGTCATGCTTAACGGTTCCGACACAGTCATATGTGTGAATTTTATCTTTCCCTGCATCACCTACAGTTGATGTTTACCAAGACCACACAGTCATTTTTCAACATCACCTGATAATAGGCTGTTAAATGAAGCTGGTTAGTAAAACATTTTATGTGCCCATATCAGTGCGGGCCACTGAATGATTCGTCTTCTCAAATATGCACGGCTCGAATGTTTAGCCATAGAGTGTGTGCGTGTGTGTGTGTGTGTGTGTGTGTGTGTGTGTGTGTGTGTGTGTGTGTGTGTGTGTGTGTGTGTGTGTGTGTGTATGTCTGTGTGTGTGTGTGTGTGTGTGTGTGTGTGTGTGTGTGTGTGTGTGTGTGTGTGTGTGTGTCTGTGTGTCCGTGTGTGTGTGATGACTTCACCTTGTTCTTAAATGATTCTCTTCCTGCTTGAAATCTTGAGTGGTATCCAAGCCACACTTAATTTCCGAAAGTTTAGAAAGCTGATAATAACAAAGATCCGTACAAGTTAAAGTTTAAGTGGGATCTGTTTTTCTTCCAGTTTACAACTTTTGTCAACTCCTGCGAGATTTTTGAACATAGCAACAGATCAAAATAGAAAAAGTTTTATAGACATTGTGCTGCATGAAAGCATTCCACCTGTATTATGGACAGATGCTAAGCTAATGGCAGACAGATTGAATTGGCACAAAACACATACATATACTCAGACAGACAGACAGACAGACAGACAGACAGACAGACAGACAGACAGACAGACAGACAGACACACACACACACACACACACACACACACACACACACACACACACACACACACACACATATTTTCTGGACCATCTGCACATCTGTTGGTAAATGGGAAGCAAACAGGAATGCAAATTGTTGCCGAACATCTGCTGACCACAGGCCACATCCCAAGCCAAAAAAAGGAATAGTGTTAGCCATGATCATGCACAGATATTAGATGTTATTAGATTTTAGATGGATATCAAACAGACTTGCACATGTAAGAATAACAGATCACATAAAATCTGCTTACTTTCATGTCTTATTGATTCTTTTTTCTCTACAAATCTTGGTCAAAATGTGCACGAATTGGCAAACACAACAGAACAATCTGTGGGAAATGTTTCATAAAACAACAGGGCCAGATGTTGGACTGGGACACGTGGTAGTAAAATACCACAATGCAAGAAAAAAAATCCAAGGTTCTACAATTTTTGATGTCAACAGATGTTCTCTCTCTCTCTCTCTCTCTCTCTCTCTCTCTCTCTCTCTCTCTCTCTCTCTCAAACTGAATGAGCTCCCCATCATTTTTTTTCCTTTTTTTTTTTTTTTTTGCACTGCTACAATGTTGCACATGGAGCTGTTATTAACTGGCTGCAGCTGTGAGGTCCATATCTGAAAACATGTACTGTCACCGGCCCAGCACAAAAAATAAATGGACAATTTAGAGCAATTGTCACTGAGTGCCTAAAAGACACTGAGTGTTTTTGCTCTGGATCAAATTTGCTTTCCCGTGTAGTCATATTTCTTCACCTGGTACAACTTAAATAGTAATTTCGAAAATCTTGCACATTCTTATACTTAGGAAAGCAAAACAAAGCATGTGAGCAGATGTTTTGTGAGGTAAAGTATAAAAAAAATACCATGTAGAGTCCTGACACAAAACAAACCTGTTACCAGCTCAATGCTTCATTAAACATAATATACTGTATGAATGCCTTAACATTTTATCAGTTGTATCAGGTGCAATAGAACCTTACTGTATCTTGATGACTATTAAGGAGAGTATGAGAAAAAGTGACTTGAACAATGATATGGTTTTCCAGGCCATTAACATTTTGCTGCATCACCTAGACCAGGCCGATTGAGTGTACTATTTTCCCATCAAAAGTGAGATCTGATACCGCTGCTGCTGACTGAGTCATCTTTATAGCTCAGCACATTTCTTTTTTTTTCCTCATCTGCCTTGAGCTGGTGTTGATTTTCTGACCTTGACGTAAGATAATGTGATAAGGTCAGTGTACAAAGTTGTATATAAAGAGAATGAGTTTGATTACCATAAGATCTCTTTTGACAGCTAAGAAGTGAAACATTGCCCTCTCCTGGAGTCTCCTCAATAAATGATCTGCATTTAGAAGATTGTGCAGAACTGCCGTGCGGATGTGCTGTAATAAATCATATTTCATCACATAATTAAATGATATAATTATAAAATCATATCATTATAATTACAATTCGAATAATTTAAGATATAACAATAAGATATTATTCTTTATAATAAACAGTTACTGTATATGCGCTTTAGGACGAAGAGATGTTTTTCCAAATCTCTCTTCTGTAGGGTCTGAGTGAGCTGCAGACATTAATCAGGTGGACTGAGAGCAGAAGTGAGCTCAAAGTACACACAAGTGCAGAGTGACGAGTGGAACGGCACTCTGACGCCTCTGCAGGTCTCTAGGGTGCAAGACCAAACCAGTGTCTTGTCACTACAACTGCAAGACTCAACAAGGCACACCCTGTCCCGTACAGCTTTGCTATTCAGGCCTTACTATTGAAAAACCTAAAGCCATATAGGCTGGGCTTGAGGCCAATGGCACTACATTGTGCAGACACACACACACACACACACACACACACACACACACACACACACACACACACACACACACACACACACACACGTGCACACACACATGCACAAACCAACATAAAGTGTTTTAGGAAGATGTTGGGCCACCATGCACCACTAGAGAAGCTTCAATAAACCTTGGATATTTTAAACACTGCTAAACAGATGAACACCATTCTTACAAAAAGATATTTCACTATTTCGTGTTTTAATCAAGGAGGTACTCACTGTTCAACATACCAATACAAAAACTCTTACAGCTGCTAAATTTAGTTGAGGTCTGCAAATTGTGAAGGTCATACCATATGATTTACATAATTTACAAATTCATCAAACCATTCAGTGAACTCTCATGCACTGTGGCTGGGGTGGAGTCATCTTAGAAAAGACAATGACCATTCAGGATAGAAATGCCATCATAGGATAAAGGTAATCTGTTAAAATAACCTCGCACAAGATACAAAATGCTGAACTGATTTGCTTTTTTTTTTTTTTTTACGGACAAACAGACTCCAGAGTCAACATTGTTTCTCCTTTAATATGTCACCTATCTGTATAATATTATTACTCATGATCGACCGAAGGATCAGCCGTAAAGGATTAGTGTTTCCTCAGTTAAACCACCACACCATCACTCCTGCAATTAGAATCAACAGCCTTGACAAATATCTCTTCTCACCAAACATATCTAAACAATAACGAGTGACACGGTGCTCCATGCAGGCCATATTTTTTATTAGAAAAAAAAAAATAATAATCTCATCTTAAATTTGTCCAATGTGGCATGGAGGATTTTTCGTTTCATCCCTATCCCGGGCCCGTTGTGGAAAAACCCCCATAAACTGTACATTTTATTTGATTTCGGCAGGAGGGAAGCGGTCCCTGCTGTGGCCCCTGCAAACGGTGGAGGTTCAAACAAAGTGCTAGGTGCTAATGAACAGAGTCCTGACAAAGTTTGTTTTCCTGCACCGAACCATGCATATAATGGCTTCATTCAGTAGCAGTGGCTTAGCCATGGAAAGAGCTAGTAAAGAAATCCCAAAGTGTTTGGGTGACCTTCCTGAACTTCATACAAACCCGTTTGCTTTGTGGGCCTAGTCAAGGTAGTTTACATATTCATGAGAGACATGCTGCAGCAACAGGGCAGAGATGGTTACATGTCATGAAGTTCCCTTAATGTTAACCAAAAACATGAAAAACAAATAAACAAGCGAATCAGAATGAGCAATGAGTGTAGGCTGGCAGTTTTAATAAAGTCAGGAATTAAGGACTATGTGACATCAAAGGACAGTACGATATACAAGAGCATTATTGAGATTAAAAACAAGAAAATACTGAAAATGACCTGACTAAATTAATTTCATTATTATTGTCACATAAGATCTCAAAACAAATACAAAAAAAATTACTCATTGCATGCCAGTAACGGTTGATATATTGCATATTCATTTGCTTGCTTACTTATATAACGTGATATAAATAACAAGTTCTAATGACTTTTATTATCTGTTTAATTTTTACAAACTCTTATTCTACAAACTTGTATTCTAGATTCTAGAATACAGTAATCCCCCGTTTATCGTGGTGGTTACATTTTAAAACCGCCCGCGATAAACAAAGAAGTTCGATAAACGGACGCCACCCCGAAAAAAATTCTTTTATTTTAATTTCTTTATTGTTTAAGCCATAAATCATCCTCTTACCCACATTAAACACACAGAAAACATTTGCAAGAATATAATAATTATATTTTTATTAATACATTCTATTACTTTTACATAAAACTCAATTCAAAGTTTTTTGGTCTATCGTGCTGTCCGCAAGAGACCAGGAAAATCAGTGAACAAATTAGTTATGTGGCAAATGCAATTCCACGATACATCGGGGGCACAAGATTCAAACCTGTACCTAGATTTTAACAACAACTTCAAGCAGGTCATCAGATCCTTGAGATTTGCTCAGATCTTCTCAAAATGGTCCTATTAATTTCCTCCAAAGATCGACATCCTAAAGAATGGCAACACAAATCATTTAAAAATTAAATATTGAATGTGACGCCCCAACAGTTTTCTTTTACTGTGTTAGTGTTTGCAATTACTCTTTGGATAAATGTACAGCCTGTACGATCTGGAAAGCAGTACCTGTAAGAGCTAATGAGAGGTGAAGTTCCTCTCGTAGCAATTCGAGCACATCGCTGACACCTTCCTCACCCTAATACCAGCAAAAGATATTATTTTGTGATCAAACTTGTAAAGTTAAAATTTTTTGTTTGGAAAAAGTTCAGCCGCAGTTCTTTGTCTCACCTCGCAGGCCAGGCCCCACAGAATGGGTCTTCCTATAAAAACAGCCTTTGCCCCCAGTGCCAGAGCCTTCAAAACATCTGTACCTGTCCGTACGCCTCCATCCAGGTAAACCTCTGCCCTGCCAGCCACTGCCTCCACGATCTCAGGCAAGGCATCAATCTGCTCTCACACACGGACACATTGCGTTGCACATTTAGTATGCACATTATGGCTTGCTTGGCCTATTCTTCCTTGCATTTTATTTTTGCATGCAGCACTACAAAATATGTCCCACAAAGACGTCAGAGCAATAAAAAAGACTTGTTTCCATAAACCTTTTGACATTTAATAAACAGTCTATGAAGGTTGCTATGATGAAATAAACAAATAACATAGCCAGTGGACAAAAATGCAGCATGAGAATTGTGTGATACCTACAATCAGAAGCTTTTAGTCACGCTGCAGTGTCACACCTTAAAGAACCAACACCCAGGCAACGCTAACTGAGATGTAATTTTCAGACCACAGATGTTTACTGAAGAGATAACATGCGGCTTGTGGATCTCTAAAGAATAAGCACTGTTTACTCTTTCGCTAGGCACTTACGGTGGCTGGGACACAGTCGAGCTGTCTTGCTCCGTGGTTTGACACAAGTATGCCATCAACGCCATGTTTCAGAGCTTCTCTGGCATCGTCGGCTGCAGCACAATTTCAGAATAAACAATATGTGGGAATTAGGTTAAACACATTTCTCTTTGCATAATATGTAAGGAATAAATGGGGTTTGCTGTTGTTGGAAGTTGGAGCGGGTAAAATAAGTATTGAACATGTCACAATTTTTCTCAGTCAATATATTTCTACAGGTGCTATTGACATGAAATTTGTAGGTAACAACCCATGCAATCCACACATACAAAGAAATCAAACCATATATATATATATATATATATATATATATATATATATATATATATATATATATATATATATATATATATATATATATATATCCATTAATTAGGGTATGTGTAATAATGTGAAATGACACAGGGAAAAAGTATTGAACATGATGTATTTAATACTTCATACAAAAGCCTTTGTTGGTAATGACAGCTTCAAGATGCCTCCTGTATGGAGAAACCAGTTGCATGCATTGCTCAGGTGTTATTTAGGCCCATTCTTCTACACAAACAGTTGTCAAATCTTCCTATAACCTTGTCTATGAACTCCGATCTTTAGTTCTTTCTATAGATTTTTAATTGGATTTAAATCAGGTGATCGGCTGGACCATTCTAGCAGCTTTTTTTTCTTTCTTTGAAACCAAGTGTTATTTTCCTTGGCTGTGTGTTTAGGATCACTGTCTTGCTGAAATGCCCCCCTCATTTCATCTTCATCTTTTGGAGGTGATGCATAGTTCCATTTGTCCTCCAAACATGGTGTGTATTATGGCATCCAAAGAGTTAAATTTTGGTCTCATCTGACTAAATTATATTCTCCCAGTATTTCACAGGCTTGTACAAATGTTGTGTAGCAAACTTTAAACAAGCTTTAACATGCTTTTTCTTCAGCAGTGGAGTCTTGCGTGGTGAGCGCACAGACAGGCCATGGCGGTTGAATGCATTACTTTGCATTTCTTTGAAACAATTGTACCTGCTAATTCCAGGTCTTTCTGAAGCCCTCCACAAGCGGTCCTTGGCTCTTGGACAACTCTTCTGATGTTCATTTCACCCCTCTGTCAGAAATCTTGCAAAGAGCACTTGGTCATGGCTGGTTTATAGTGAAATGTTCTTTCCACTTCTGGATTATGGCCCTGATAGTGCTCACTGGAACATTCAGAAGTTTAGAAATCCTTCTGTAACCAATGGCATCAATATGTTTTGCAGCAATAAGGTTGTAAAGGTCTTGAGAGCGCTCTTTGCTTTTACCCATTATGAGATGTTTCTTGTATGACACCTTGGTAATGGGACACCTTTATATAGGCCAATAGTTGGGATTGAACCAGCTGATATTAATTTGCACTGACAAGGGCAGGATTGCTTTCTAATTACTGATTGATTTCAGCCGGTGTCTTTCCATGCCTTTTTGCACCTCTCTTTCATCATGTGTTCAATACTGTTCCCTGTGTCATTTCAATTTATTACACATAACTTCATTTATACACATGTATGCTTAGATTTTTTTTGTATGTTTTTATAGGTCCTTACCAACATCTGCTTAAAATATGTCAATAGCACTTTTAGAAATATATTTTCTGAGAAATGTGATGTGTTCAATACTTGTTTTACCCACTCTGTGATGCGGAAGGTACTGTTACTGCCTTAAGTTGATTATTGTTATACCAATACACATGGACAATTATGGACTTCTTCCATAATTGTTACATAAAATCTCTTTACAGAAAGTTTTTGTATATCAATGATAATCAGAAATTCCAGTAATTTAATTAAAATTTGTAATTATTAAATAATTGATACATTTATAAATAATTTAAAAAAATAATTATAAATAATTATACATTGTCCTCATAGTAATGCAGGAATGTCTGGTCGGCGCTATCTTGTGTTATGTGTATTGTCTTGTGTTGTCTGTCTGTTTGTCTGTCTGTCTGCACATCCTGTCTGTATTGTTTTTCGTCTGCACTGTTTGCACTAGGTTGCACTCAATGCACTTTATGTAGCTTTGTGTTGTGTTGTAGCTCTATGTTGTTTTGTGTAGCACTAGGGTTCTGGAGGAATGTTGTCTTGTTTTTACTGTGTACTGTGTACCACTGTGTATAGTAGAAATGACAATAAAAGCCTCTTGACTTGACTTGACCAGAGCTGTTTCACCAATGAATTTAAGGTTAATTTCTCTACCATAAGCCGTCTCCAAAGGTTTTTTTTTTCCGGTAATTTGGTAGTACATTCAACTGGCCTCATAACCGCAGACCACGTGTAACCAGGATCTCCACATCCAGCATCTTCACCTCCAAGATTGTCTAAAACCAGCCACCTGGACAACTGCTGCAACAATCGGTTTGCATAACCAAAGAATTTCTGCTCAATCTGTCAAAAACTGTCACAGGGAAGTTCATTTGCATGCTTATTGTCCTCATCGGGGTCTCGACCTAACTGCAGTTCGTCGTTGTAACCGACTTGAGTGGGCAAATGCTCACATTCGATGGCGTCTGGAACTTTGGAAGGGTGTTCTCTTCACAGATGAATCCCAGTTTTCATTGTAAAGGGACAAGAGGCGTAAGGCAAATGGCGGTCACACCAGATACTGTCTCGTTTCCAACCCCCCAATACAGTAAAACTGCACATTTTAGAGTGGCCTTTTATTGTGGCCAGCCTAAGGCACACCTGTGCAATAATCATGCCGTCTAATCAGCATCTTGATCTGCCACACCTGTGAGTTGGATGGATTATCTCAGCAAAGGAGAAGTGTTTACTAACACAGATTTAAACAGATTTGTGAACAATTTCTTTAGAGAAATAGGCCTTTTGTTTACATAGAAAAAGACCTGAGCGGAACCTTTTAGTTCAGCTCATGAAAAATGGCGCAAAAACAAAAGTGTTGCGTTTATAATTTTGTTCAGTGTATAAGATATATAAAGCAGGCAATACAATTTTGTTATAAACTGTTAATACTTTCTTACATGCTGTGTTATAAATATCTGGGATTGTTTGGCATTAAAGAGTTTTGTGTCAGTGCTAAGCTTGTGGGCCATTGATAATGCCATTTCCCACAATGACTGCACTTTCTCTTTCCACATCATTCAAATTTCTTCTTCAGGTTCCAGGCTCAGTGAGATCTGAAAGTTAAAAGCTGATCTTGAAGAAAGATAAGAAGGGTTTAAGCCATATGGATGTCATTATATGTAGGAACTGCAAACTTCGCTTCATATGTTTCCTGCTATGAAAAAAGGTACACATTGCATTTAATTAACACACCCTTGCTGACACACTGCTAACATATCATTTGCGTTTTGATCGGATTATGCAAATCCCTTTGACAGCATATCAGTGGCTTGTTTCCAGAGACCAAAGGCCACAGATGGATGAGTGCAGACACTCTAATCACTCGTCCCAGCTGGAGCACTCACCTCTCAGAACTCCTTTAACAACCACAGGCAAGGAAGTGATTCTTTTTAGCCAAGCAATGTCCTCCCACTTCAGTGTGGGATCTATAGCCTGCGCCACATACACTGCCAGGCCGCTGTCCTCCCCGTAGCCCTCCTTTGATGAGAACGCTAAATCAGGCGTTTCAAAATTGGCCATCCTGAAAAAGAAAGAGTGAAAAAAAGAATTTCTAAATCACATTAATTTGCAGTGTTGTTTTTGGTCAGTGTTTAAAAAGCCAGGGTGGGAAATAAGCCAACTGGTAGCCCTGCTACTCAATAGCACCTTGTTGATGCTACTGCACACCTTAAAAAACACAGTAAAGCCTACAAATTCTGTATCATCTCGTTTGTGCTGGAAAAATTATTACTTTTGTGAAATATACAGTATGATTTCTGTAAAAAAAGTTCTATGAAAACTTTTAGCTTTTTCAGATTGCAATAAATTTACCGAGAAGTAAAGGACAGGAAGCCTTTGCTTTTTATCAGGCTGTTTTCTTTAGCCTAATGTAATGAGGGGTAGTAAAGATTAACCAGTTCCTATTAATCCCCATGAGCGACTTGCTAATCTACTGTAAGATGTGAGGGGTGTGTGGAGGGGGTTTGCTGTTTTCAGACGTCTAATTTCTGTTCCATAAATATGTCTGTTCTGGGACCACAGTTCAGTTATTCAAGAGAAACAAAGCAGTCTGTGTGGGGCCAAATTTTAGACTGATATCTTACAAGAATATTAACATTAGACACTTGCCTCTCATTAGATGTTAGTAGACATGCATGAACTGTAAGTGGTTCACGGAAAAGAAAAAAAAGCTTTGTGCATCATTCTTTGATTGCTGCACCAATGCTTGTAACCCTTAAAGAAACTGAGTAAAAAATTTCACCTTTGGTAACAGTATTGCTTTTTACAATGTTCCTGTGATGAAAATGCCAGATGAAACAATGAAAAATGTGTTTCCCTTTTAAATGTGCAACAGAGTTTGCACAAGTTTATTAGCATAGTATTACCAGATGCTCAAAATGTGGATACCTAATATCCATGGTACATTTATAGCATTTGGCAGACACCCTTCTATGAGTGACTTACAATTATTTCATTTATACAACGGAGCAGTTAAGGATTTAGAGCCTTATTCAAGGGCCTAGAAGTGGTCACTTGTTTGTCACAACCTTCCAAACAGAAGTCCATCATGGTGTTATTCCTTCTCCAAGAACACTGGCTTTGCCATAGAGATCGATTTATCAGTCATTTTCATAAAGTGGACAGTGAGTACTGTTAGATGTAATATCAGTAAGACACAAATAGCATTTCACTCATGTATTATCCTTGAATGAACACATACTCTGCTATAATTCCTTATTTTGAATGAGCACAAAATAAGACTGCAAAAGTTTTTCACAAAGGAAACAGATTGGATAACACATTTGCTAAATTCCTTTAACCGGTAGATTGGCCTGTGCACAGTGTGCCCTGCAGTAAGTACTCCATTTGTACGTTCACAAAAGCTTGTGAAACCCTGTACATGGCACACTAAAATGTTGCGCGTAGTCGTCTCCAATTTTACCTCAAATGAGAGGGCAGCTTGAAGCGATTGCGCACGTCATCACGCCGCTTGCCAAGATAAGGTGTGTCCACTGTGACAAAGATACCCTTATACCCTGCCTCTTCAGCCCTTCTGACCAAAGACTGAGTCAGCGCTCGATCTTTGTAAATGTAGAGCTGCATCCAGTGCACGCCGCCTGGGGCTGCTTCTGCTACTTCCTCGATGGTGGAGGTGGCCCAGGAGCTCAGCATCATACCCGTGGCAGCAGACACACAAGCTTCAAGAAAAAAAGAGTGAGAAGAAACAGTAAAACACAAGTAATAATTATCACTTGTTTAGCTTAAAGTAATGAAAAGCAGGCGATTAGTGCCCAAGTACTATAAACCATAATTACCAAATTTATACCAAAGTGTTAGCTCCTAAATTCAAAATAACACTTAGTGGCGATTGATGGAGATAGTATGAAAGGAACCCTATTGTCTTTGAGCAGTGTGTATAAATAAGAAACTGAGAAATCTGAACTGATTAAAAGACTGATGAAGCTGTAGTGCTTTGAAGATGCACCAGCAGCTATGTCCCACTGATGCCAATATCAGTCAAACTACATTGTGGGCATAGATGGGAATTAATGAAGCACAAATAATTTGTTACTGTACTTAAGTATATTTTTTCTGGTTAAAAAACTTTACTATTTTTCAGACAACTTTTTCACTGTGCAGCGCATTTCTGTTTGGCCATTTTTATTAAAAATAAATAAATATAAAAGAGGCGAAATTGAAACCTTCAATGCAACACACATTTATTCATGAGAGCCTTTCTTTACTCAGAGAAATAAATAAATAAATGAAACGACTGGAAAATAATTTTTAATCAGTAAACATTTGTTTTACTGATGTGCCAAGTCTGAAATCAAGCATCAAAATCCGCCATGATGCAAACATTCTGCAATTACCGTAATATCCGGACTATAAAGCGCACCCATATATAAGCCGCACCCACTGAATTTTACAAATATTTGTATTTTTAACATAAAAAAGCCTCAACTGTCTATAAGGCGCAGGCTACACTAATGTACTTTACACAGGCTTTAACGAAAGACACGTTACACACGGTGTAACGGGTGAAATATGTTGCGCTTCCTTTAGGAGCATATCGGTATTTTGGGAATAGCATGCCAGAAGCGAGCTCTCCCTTCACCCTGACTCAACGCGTTACAACGGCTTGTATCTAAACAGTAGCCGACCAAGAAAGTCATTGTTCACTGTCTTCTTCCTTTCACAACTATTTCTCTCGGGAGTTTATCTTTTGGCATCGTCGTGCGTTTAAAAATCACCCGATGGAAGTTTTTTCTCCCAAAGCCGTGCAGCTCAGAACACAGGTGAGGTGCGTTTTTTCGTTTCTGTTTGGAAATTTTATTGGTCTAATGTTATGGGGTTCAGTTTTTTGGCTTTAAGTTTGTGAAACCGGGAAAAACCTGTTGTTTAAGCCGCGGGGTTCAAAACGTGGGAAAAAAGTAGCGGCTTATAGTCCGAAAAATACGGTAACCCCCCTGGTGTCGACAAACGTACCGCCATGGTTTGTGGCATTTTTCCTCATAACGCCGAAACAAACTTAATTTACTGTCTTTTTTCATCTGACAGATAACAGCAATACATTATTCAAATCTGTAAAGGGTCTACTTTTATACACTCATAATAACAAAACGCTGTACTTGTATTGTCTCCTATAGTCCGTTTTGTCTAGTATAATCTAAGCTAAATGTATTGTTTTACTTATGTCTGTATTTTTGAGAGTCAACAACAGCTGGAACAAATTCATTGTGGTTGTCAACACACTTGGTCAATAAACCTGATTCTGATTCTGTGTTTTTGTCAAATAAAGAAAAGAGAGGGTGCGCTCTTTTTCATCTCTTTCTGTCATCTCTCTTCCCAGACACACAAATAAAACAACCTGAATCTCAGTGAAATGTGTAAAGCTTGTATTGTCTTGTTTTAAATTAACAAATTCAAATCGAAAACATATTTTCTGATTATGTAATCCGTATGAAAGTTAGAAGAGGTACAGTTTCTTCGGTATCACCTCATTAACCGTCTATGCGGAAACATAGCAAAGGTTCCGTTTGGTGTCCTGATGATTTACATAAATAAAAACAGAATAATTACTTTCAAACATTTAAAATAATATTTTGTCTTCATGCTTATGTTGAGTATGGTTTCATTAATAATAAACATATATTTGCGTGAAGTATTATATTTGTCAATGCCCATGTTGATTAGAGTATTAAAAACTTGAAAAGTATTAATTTAAGGTACATTTAGAACAGATAAAAAATGTGCGATTAAGTTGTGATTAATCGTGAGTTAACTCATGGCAATCACACGATTAATCCCGATTTAATATTAATATGAAGTGAGTCCGGTTATTAGCATAACATTAAACAGGTAGTAGTAATGGCTACTTTTTACTTAAGTAAATGTCAGAGCCCAAACTTCTTTAATTTAAAAAGATAGTCAGTACTTCAGCTTTTTACCATAGACTTTTAAAACATGAGTATCTGTACCTCCACTCAAGTGAAAGATTTGTGTACTTTTGCCACCTCTGATTGTGGGAAATGTAGGAACTCATTAATCATAGTGAAATGGCTGGAAGTACAGACACACTTGAGCCCCTGTTAATCAGACATTGTGTCTAAGATTGTTTTGTTGCAGTGTCATTGCAGAATTAGACCATGCAATATAATGAGAAAATCCATTTTAAGCCTAATATACAGTAAATAATACTAAATAAGTTGCATGCCTACCATACATTTCACAATGTCTTTTTATCCTCTAGACAGCTTTTTGGATCTTATTACAATATTTTCCCAATATTTACCAATATATGATTCTACTTCACATTTACATGTATTTTGTAAATATTGTGTAAGAGTAGCACTGACCTGTAGGTTATATAACTGTTACAACTTTGCCGTAACAGAGTTCATTGTATGAACTATTCACCCGTGATTTGTGTGATGTAAAGTTGCAGCGCCAACCGCAAAATCATGTCTAACACAGACCTAGAGCGCCACCACGTGGTGCATTACATGATTAAAATATGGAGTCCATTACTCAGTCCCCTCTAGCTGCATGTCTCACCCTTGGCAGTAGCAATCTCTCCTTCAGGATGAGCCATTCTCTGCATTGCAGTGGGTGCTACACACACAGGCATGCTCACACTCTGTCCCAGCACAGTTGTAGACATGTCCACCTGGGACACATCTTTAAGCACACGTGGAAGCAAGCGCCACCTACAACAGGAAAAAGAAAATACACTGATGATGAAGAGGTAGGGGGACATTAATCATTGATTCAGTGTAATTTGTCTCTCAGTACATAAACTGCCTACTTTGCACTACATCAGTTCCCTCATCAGGTCATTACTCCTTTTTTTGTTCATCTGGTCATTTTTCAAATCTATCACTTTTTTCCCAAGCCCTACAGCTACTGGCACAAACACACACTATCCCTATTTGTCTTCTTATTTTGTCATTCTTTCTTTTTCTCTACATTTTTTAAACATTAGTTACAGCTGACAATGCTATTTTTTCACTCGCCGACAATTTAAACTCTCGTACATTTCTTCTCTTGTCTAAATTACATTTTCCTTTCTTCTTTTTCTCGTCTTCATTCTTTCAATTCTTCCCTTATCTCACACCCTTCTTTTCTCATTTCACCTCACCCTTTCTAATCCTTTCTCTTCTGTTGTATTCCTCTTTTCACCTCTGCGCTTCTCATCTCCTTTTGTTGTCTTCTCCTCCTCTCACCTCATAAATTTCTCATCTCCTTCTCCTGTAATCTCTTCTTATTCTGTTTTCTTGTCATTTGCTACTCGTTTTTTATATCCTTCTCTATATTCCTCTACTTTTTTCCTTTTGTTCTCATATTAGTCTCCTATCCTTCACTTTACATCTCTTTCTCTTACCCTCATCTCCTCTTCTCCATCTCTGCATTGTCATCCCCTTTTCTTGTCTAGTCCTTCTCATCTTATTCTGTTCTTTTCCCACCTCTTTCTCCTCGTCTCTTCATCCTGGGTGGGGTCAAGCTGAATCTGCGGCCTTTGATGTGAATACTGAGAGCGAGTTGGAAATAAACCATGCATCTTTGTGAATCATGTAAATCAATGCCCACTGTCCTCTCCTATCTGTTTGTACTTTGTTCCTGTTTGACATTTTAGATGTTATATAAAGCAGGAACAAAGCTGTTTAAAGCAGACACATTAATGTGAAAAAACAGAGCACCAACACAGCGCTCTTAATTGTTGCCTGTCACTGTTAATAGCTGATGTAGTCAGGGTGATCTGGCCAGAGCTGACTAACTACTACTTAGCTACTTTAACTTTCCATAATCACTCCCTGGACCCTAAGCTTAATGGTTTGTTCCTGATTATACTATAAATAATGTAGCACAAGGTTTATGTGCATAATGCCAGGCTTTTTTGTTTTTGTTGACTCTGCTTTAGGACATTTCGGTCTCCTCAGTTCTGAATCTGAAGCACATCAAACTACCCACACAGGAGAGAAAAGCATGGAAACCTGGGGCAAAAGAACACTTTCTGACCTATGACATCTATACTGTATGTTAAGACTTATACAAGTAAATGTATATACACTATGGGGAGCCATATTTGGTTCTTCCCCAAACTGTTACTACAAAGTTGAGGTCACACAATTATATAGGATGCCTTTGGATGCAGTGGCAATACATTTTCCCTTGACTTGAAAAGGGGGACCTTGTTCCAGCATGACAATGCTTCTGTGCAGAAAGTCAGCTCCATGAAGATCTGGTTTGCATGGTTTGGAGTTAAAGATCTCGAGTGGTTTGCTGTAGCGTTCTGACCTCAACCAGATTAAACAACTTAGGGATGAATTGGAAAGGCTGATTGTTTCCCAGGCCTCCTCACCTTACATCAGTACCTGACTTTATTAACAACCGTCTGGCTAAATGAACACAAATCTCCATAAGCTCATTCTAGTTGAACATCAGCAAATAACAGCAAATAGATAAGATTTTTTGTCCATACAGTAGGAACTTCACTACACAGCATGGTAGAAGTGTATTTTTTGATAGATTACATGTAATATCTTTCCATCATAGGAAGTTTATGTGCATTGTAGCACTCATACACTGTAACTGGATTTTCAGAATATAACTTGTATACATTTCAAAGTAGCCCAGGTTATTGGTCTGTTATTAAATAATAATTTACCTGTTCTTTGCACAACTCAATTGAGTCACAGAGCTTTTGTTACTACCAAAATATCAAATTTATTTACAGTGTTATTTACAGTGGTGTGAAAAAGTGTTGCAGCTCCAATATAAGAAACAATATCAAATTGTTTATTAAGGCATGTGGAAAATAATTAACTTATACAGTGATGTGAAAAAGTGTTTCAGATCATCAAATTAATTTATATATTAGTAAAAGATAACACAAGTGAACACAACATGCAGTTTTTAAATGAAGGTTTTTATTTTTGAGGGAAAACAAAATCCAAAACTACATGGCCCTGTGTGAAAAAGTGTTTGCCCCTAAACCTAATAACTGGTTGGGCCACCCTTAGCAGCAACAACTGCGATCAAGCGTTTGCTATAACTTGCAACGAGTCTGTTACAGCGCTGTGGAGGATTTTATGAGAAATCTATGCAGAATTGTTGTAATTCAGCCACATTGGGGGGTTTTCACTCACAAACCGCATTTTTAAGGTCATGCCACAGTATCTCAATAGAATTCAGGTCAGGACTTTGACTAGGCCACTCCAAAGTCTTCATTTTGTTTTTCTTTGGCCATTCTGAGGTGGACTCACTGGTGTGTTTTGGATCATTTTCCTGCTGCAGCAAAACAGCTCCAGACCATCACACTACCACCACCATATTTTCCTGTTGGTATGATGTTCTTTTTCTGAAATGCGGAGTTACTTTTACGCCAGATGTAATGGGACACACACCTTCCAAAAAGTTCAACTTTTGTCTCGTCAGTTCACAGAGTATTTTCCCCAGTCTTGGGGAGCATAAAGATGTTTTTTGGCAAAACGGAGACGAGCCTTTATTTTCTTTTTGCTCAGCAGCGGTTTTCATCTTGGAACTCTGCCATGCAGACCATTTTTGCCAAGTCTCTTTCTTATGGTGGAGTCATGAACACTGACCTTAACTGAGGCAAGTGAGACCTGCAGTTTTTTGGATGTTGTTGTGGGGTCTTTTGTGACCTCTTGGATGAGTCGTCGCTGTGCTCTTGGGGTAATTTTGGTCGGCCGGCCACTCCTGGGAAGGTTCTCCGCTGTTCTCAGCTGAATTTCTTTGGATCTCAGGATGATGTCTAGTTTTTGGGGATCTTTTGGTCTATTTCACTTTGTTAGGCAGGTCCTATTTGAGAGATTCCTTGATTTGCGAACAGGGGTGGCAGTAATCAGGCCTGGGGGTGGCTGGAGAAATTGAACTCAGGTGTGATAAACCACAGTTTAAACAGCCATGTAGTTTTGGATTTTGTTTTCCCCCAATAATAAAAACCTTAATTTAAAAACTGCATGTTGTGTTCACTTGTGTTATATTTTACTAATATTTAAATTAGTTTGATGATCTGAAACATCAAATATACTGTATAAGTTAATTATTTTCCACATGCCTTAATAAACAATTTGATATTGTTTCTTATAATAGAGCTGCATTATCAAAATATAGTAACATTTTAATTGCTTTTATTTTGCTAAATAAAAAAAATTGTTAACTTAATTAATAGTTAACAAAATGGATATTTTGAAGTTATTCAAACTTACAGCATTTTTCAGATCTGAGAAATGACGATAAGTACACCTGCATTTTCACAAAACCATAAAAAAGATTTTCCACTTAACCAGAGATCATTCTGATTTTTTATCTTCAAAAAAGCACAATTATGTGATTTTTGTGTGCAAGCATTGTAGCCATTATACCAACTCATACCTTTTGAAAGCTGCAATATTTTCAGCAAGTGATTCCTGCTGATCTGCTCCAGAGAAATAATAATCAAATATCGCTTTGGGTAAGATTCTTTTGGCTCTGTGCTCAAAATCACTCACACACACAGGCTTGTCAGACATGTTTCCTGAGAGATGACCCTTCATCTGTCTCTCACTGTTCCCTGCTACATTTCCCCAAAATCAACAGCTTGCGTGTAAATAATTAACTCAAAAAACGTTGGTGTTTCACAACAAATGTTTATCTACTGAGGGCTGAAGTAGCTGTAGGGTGCTTAGCCTTTTAAAAATCTATATGCATGTACAGTGTATATAATGTATACATGTGCTCTAAACATTTTTTTTAATTAGTTAAAAATGGCACATGCTTCTTTGCAGTTGTGGCACATTGCAGTAGTGCCTTCACTTAAATCTTTATACAATAAAGACCATCTAGGGAATGAAGCCTTTACAAGTGAGGAAAGTGTGATTAAAATGAGTCATTCTTAATCAGGTTAATAGGCATATATTTTCCCATGAGGAAAGATTTCCCTCTGAGCACATGCTGCACCACATTGCTGTGTAGGTTCAAGGCTGTTAATATTCCTAGCGGTTTAGATTCTGCTCAACATATAGCCTCCTCTGCAGCTTTATGTAACAGTATTGCAGTGCTCTTCTCATCGCGCTATCCCACACATTATGAGGTCAGAGGACATTATCTAAACTTCCACTGAACTTTTAATCAAAGCAGAAACTATATAAATGTGTAACATGGATGATTTATAAGAGGGTTTTTCAGGTAATGACTTTTTGAGAAAAGTTTTAAAACATCTTGAACATGCATTATAATTTAACCAAAACACACACACACACACACAATGAACCATTGCACCACACATTGACCTGAATGTCTGTTTAATCGCTAAGATTCTCTGCAATGACATCAACATGTGTATGTTTGGTATAGTATAAAACATGACACTGGCATAGAATGTATGACAAAAACACGATTAACAGTTTATATACCAAATTTCAACAGTCAATAGTATCAAATGTTTACATCAGACTGCCACAGCGACACTCAAACATTGCATATATCTATGTCAACTAAACTCCTCCAGGATTACTGGAAAAAGTCGATGTAATTGATTAAGTGCTATCAAATTTGAAATCATATTCATGTTCATTGCTCTTGAAATAACGTGTATATATTTAGCAAAATTCGCACAAATAAAACAGCAGATGCTAATCCGATACACAAACATCCATAAAAACCCAACAAATACAAACACTATTTTTTAAGCTTTACTTATCCAATTGAAGAGGCCTGTGTAAAACATGAGACTACACTGCAATATAAACAGACCTGTAAAACACAACATACCTTTTTTTTTTTCTAAATTGGAGCTCCAAAATCGATCAGAATACTTCCTGTGCGAGTTATCACTCACAAATATGCCAAAAGAGCAGCATGAAAAATGGGAATGAGACAATTAACACATTAATCTGGAACGATTTGTGCAGGCGTTTTAAACTCTCCAGTATTAGGAACCCCTTCCACCAAGCCATGTCCCATACCACCTTTCACATGTTTGTGGGGCTCCCTCACCTTCTGTCAAATTCAATGGAGAATGTTTTGATTTCATTAATGTAAAAAAAAAAAAAAAAAAAAGAGCAATTGTATGTTTAACCTGACTAACATCAGTTAACTACAGTTATCAGGAATGCTGACAAAAACTTTTTTTTAGGTAGATTCAGTGTTAAATCTAATCATTTGTATGCTTTCCCTCAGGGGAACGTGCTTAAATATGGCAAAAATAAAATTAATGAATAATTATATCTAACTAATAATAAAAAAAAAATGTATAACTGCCAGACCGACTCCAATTACCAGGTACATGTGTTAGTGTAAACACACTAATGCTGCATACTGTTCTTATAGGACTTTTTTTGTTGAGAATATGCCTGTAGGATTTGGCTACTCCCCGAAAGCAAATCGGATTCAGAAAGATTTAGCTGAAAAATACGCCAAAAAAGTGTTCACATCATTTGATAAAATTCAGTATTATTGCAAAGCTCTTTTGTTGTTGCTGGTTTGGTGTAGTTCTGGTGATTATGGTGTACTAAATGTTACAATGAACTGTAATTGATCTAGAATAGCCTAGAAAAACAGAAATCTAGAGTTACTATGCATTGTTGGTAAGCTTTTTAAAGACATGCATAAGGGAGAGTCAGATTCTGCTAGTAAGGATTAAGCTCAACAGCAGCAAGATGTTTCTGACTGCACGGATAAGAATATTACAACACCATTTTACATTTGCCTGAAACCGGAAATGGGTAAAATACTTGGCTTCCTGTTGGTTCTAAAGACTTTCTTGCGATTTGCCTAAGCAGCAAGCTCAGTAAAAATCTAAATCGCACAAGCCTACTTGGAATAACAGTAAAGGTCTGACATCACCATTAAAAAATACTTTTGATTATTTCATTCTGATTGTTCAACTACATTGTTTTAATTTCAATTCATCAAATGCATTAAACCTATTTGGATAAGGACTCTATTCTCAACAGGTTCCATTTAAACCTCTGATTCCATTTTATAATACTTAAGCAACTAACTCATGAAACAACTCAGTAAGGATCATACAAAACCGCAATTCTTAATGTCATCCAAAAGGGTTTGTAAAGCACAATCAGAGGGTCTGTGATGTTCTAGTTTTATTACAATGGTGGAAACCAGCAGCCACCACTACCAAACAGTTTGCCTAGAAAATGATATCAGTAACAATCTAATAACAGTTACAATACACATGTACATGTTTAAATAATGTGCTCAAATCCTGGAATCCTGAAATCTGTTTAACAAATCTGTTGAGTTAAATGTTTCCTCGACTGCAAAAAAAAAAAAAGTGAAAACCCCTGATGTGGAACAATCCACTGCAATAATCTATAATTCACGATGATGATTCTCCTTACACTCAGAGTGCAGTTTGCATCAGATGCCTTCATTGACTTTCACTAAAATCGCTTTTACAAAGCAGTATTTTACCCTGGAATGTAAAAGCATGCACGCGCCACAAAAAAACCTAAACATTAAACATTTTTAATCAAAAACGGCGTAAAAACACGATTGCAGCAATAATTGTAAATGTACATCCAAATTGCAAAATACAAATATTAAACAAGTTTCTAAAGATTCATAGATAGATAGATAGATAGATAGATAGATAGATAGATAGATAGATAGATAGATAGATAGATAGATAGATAGATAGATAGATAATTTGCTGTGTAATAGATCCTTGGCAGATAACTTATGATAACTGTTAACCTATGTTGTTTGCAATAGCACCTTGGTCCTGGATAAACATTTTTTTTTCTTTTTCGTTTCACTGAGAACTGCACTGTATATGGTTGAAATAATAAAGCCTATTTGACTTGACAAAATAGTTTTGTTTATAAGCAAAAGATTTCTCGTAATTTATACACAAAAATACTGGAATACCTAGGTGGGCTTTGACAAAAACCAGAAAAACACAGAAAGAAGAAATGTGTTCAGCACTTACAGTGCTGCATTTAGCTTTGCTGTGGAGTTTCTGTATTTTGGTATGAAGGGCATTTCAGATTTCCAGCCTGTACAGTGTTATGTAGCTTCTGGACTATTTGAACCTTGAGGTTTCCTCTTCCTCATTGTAACTTGCGCACTGCCACCAGCTGCAGCTTCAGTGCCAGGGCTTCCTTCCTCTTCAGTGAACTCCTCCTCTCCACCAGACACCCTCTCACTCTCATTGTCCAAGTCAGATGTGTGCTTCTCCTCCGTCAAAGTGTCGTCTACTTCATCCTCAGAGACATCATCCTTCTGAAGTACAACTGGACAGACAGAAACAGTAGTGGTTAGAGCAAAAGGGTCAAACTGCAGAGGTGACAACACTGGGTTCGATCCCCGGGTTCGATCCCCGGTCAGGGAACTCTTAGTGCCGGTCCCAAGCCCGGATAAATGGGGAGGGTTGCGTTGGGAAGGGCATCCAGCGTAAAAACATGTGCCAAATCAAACATGTGGATGATCCGCTGTGGCGACCCCTAATGGGAGAAGCCGAAAGAAAGTTTATGACTTTGCAGAAACCCTGTGTGTGTGTGTGTGTGTGTGTGTGTGTGTGTGTGTGTGTGTGTGTGTGTATATATAAAGGTAGTATAATC
Organism: Silurus aristotelis; assembly: GCF_946808225.1. Taxonomy (NCBI): domain Eukaryota; kingdom Metazoa; phylum Chordata; class Actinopteri; order Siluriformes; family Siluridae; genus Silurus; species Silurus aristotelis. Next base: position 22,660,479 of record NC_139579.1, read on the forward strand.
CACTGTTCGAAGCAGTATTCAGGAGCAAAAACAAAATGGCCAACCACTTATCAGCAGTAAGATTTAGAAGGCCAAATTGAAATATCCAAAAAAGTAAATTTCTTGACTAATATGATTAACTGCTACCTAATTAACCGCTACAGAAGCCAAAAGTGTGGATACAGGTGTCTTTGATACACGGTGAGGGGAGTGTTATGGCTTGAGTTTGCATGGCTGCTTCTGGAAAGACTGATCCAAACTTCACTAATCTTTACTGATGATGTAACTTATGATGCAGCAGCAGAATGAATTCAGAGGTCTACAGAAACATTCTGTCTGCCAAATCATTGTGAAATCCATAAAAATCTAATTAAGAGGAACTTCAGACTGTAACACAAAGCACACTGACAACACAACAGTCATCAGAGGGGAAAACTGAATGGTTTTAGACTGGCTAAGTCAATCTTACAAAGGTGCCAGTGGCATAACCAGCATGTGCCAGCAAAATAATATTAAAATCAACAGTGGTTGGGTTTTTAGCATAAGATGTTGATAGACCCAGAAGAGAGCCTGCTTTTGGACTCATTTGACAATATAAATTTTACAAAAAAAATCCAAAAATGGATACAGCTGTACCAAGATAGGAAAAGTAGTCCCCTGCAAGCATACCATTAATTTTAACATATGGTGCAAATTATATTATCCACCTTACCAGACTTATCCTCTTTGTACTTTGGCCGTGATGGGCAAATGCAGTCTGCGATCAGCACCAGCATCTGTTAGAAATGCAGAGAACATTTAGGAGTACTGGCAAAAGTTCTTTCTACAATGTAAGACTCCAGTTCCACCCACTTTATTCCCAATCGTGCAATACAATAGATAATGATTACACAACCAAGAGTTGTATAACACTCTTGCTGAACACCTTTATTTTCTTACATAATTCCTAATGTCGCCAGTCATTATCTTTTAGCTAGGGGTGATAGAACGATCATAGAACGGTACATTCTTCCTAACATAAATGTAGACGGGAACAAAAGAAACTTTTAAAAGGGTTCTTGTAAGGACCTGTGGAAAAGTTATGCATGAAAAACCGTCACTAAACAATAGGACCACGCACCATAACCATTTTTATTTCACAAAGCTTAATTTCGGTAGTTTTAACTTACCAGGCCGAGGAGAAGGCCCAGGAACAGCGTGATGATGGCAAAGATTACATAAGAGCCCCAAGACGGAATCCCAATAGTGTTTGTTAGGTAGGTGTGTATTTGCTGGATTAGGGGGAAAAAAAAAAAACAATATACCAAAGATGATTTTCTGGCACAAAAAGGGTTTGTAAATTGAAATTTATCCCACAGCACTGTGGTACATGATTCCCAAATCTTGTAGAAAACTCTGGCAGCAACTATCACACTAGTACCAACTGCAATATAAATGTGACAAGTTTATATTAATATGATGTGCTAAATCTAACATGCTTTTTTCCCCCTATATTAATCTTTTTTTCACACAGCATTGCCGAGTTAATGCTCTACGTAAAACATAAAATATATCCAATCCAATTAAACATGTTTCTTGAATATGTATTTTAAAAAAAAAGGAGCTACAGTCAGGTGTTCCTTTTTGCTTTTCACATTGGGATGGTTTAAGGACATTGAACTTTGTAGTTTCAATGACTGTTATAGGAATGAATTTGTCTAGCAGATGGTCTGTGACATGTATGTATAAATGCATAAATGAATGCATGAATGCATACGTACACTTAAAATCTAATCAAACTGCTGCAACAGTTCAGGGGATGATGTTATAGGAAAAGAAACAACTTTGCAGTGATCTGCATTGCACAAAATTTTTCCCCTTACAACAGCATATTTGATGTTCTTTTTTTTTTTCTTTACGTTATATAAACATCCTACCCGAATCCACACAGAGAGCCGGAACAGACCAGCCATGCCCGACATCCTGAATAAAACAAACAAAACAAAAACATCCACAATATCGCTATAAAAAGGTAAAAAGAGCAGGAATGTTTAAATAAATACAATAAATAAAATACATCTCTGTTTTGTTCAATCAGTACACTGAGACCCTCTGAATGCTAAAAAATATCTAACATAAGATATGCACAAAGGGATGTGTGTGCTTTACAAGATGGATGATGGCGATTTCCATCCTGGCAATGGCTCTACGGCTTCCCACTTCTTTTGAATGACGTAAGCTTGGATATCGTCAATGGTCCTTGATGACATGTATCTTCTGAAACTTCCATCTTTTGCACTGCAACAGACAGGAAATGAACACTTGTTCACAGACTGTAAAACAAGGTGTGATTATAATCCATAGAGAGCCAGTCAAGCTGATATAAACCGAAAACAAAGCAGGCTGATGAGTGATCGCTCTCCCTAAGGAGAGTGAGCCAATAGTGTATTTTTTATACACTCAACGCATTGTGTGCTACCTGACAATTTCTTCCATTTAACAAATAAATGTAAGTTAGTTTAATCGTTACTTCCTGTATTAAAACTGCAAGAAACTAAAGACTGAGTGCTACATAATACACATTCAGAGAAAATTCAAGGCTCTGTTCCAAACCACATATTGCACACTAATTTTTATAGATGTAACAAATAATTATATGTAATTCTGTGCCAGCTGTTTTTATTTGGTCTAGTAGTGTACATGCTGTGGCACACACTCTTTTACCTCATAGACCAAAACACTTAAGGACTCTCTCTGCTGCATTATATTAACTTACATTACCTAATAAAGTATTTATAGTAAATCCTACACACTAAAACATACGTTATTTGAAACGAAACATTACCAAATCAGGTTGTTTTCTTTTAAAGCACTTTTTCAATTTAAGCAAAAGGGCTTTGTATTGTCAGCATCATACATCATTAAAAACGGCGATCTCTGTAGACTTACTGAAAGATAGTCGGTAGTGAGGTGACCAGAAACCGCCCACTCAGGCCTGCAGACAAGAACACCACAGGGCAGGAGAGAGACAGAGACAGAGAGAATTATTACAAAAATATATATATATATATATATATATATATATATATATATATATATATATATATATATATATATATATATATAGCAGCTGCAGCATCCACAGGCTCATCTCCTGAGTGTGGGAGTTTCGTACTGCTTCAATGGAAAAACCGTAATACGAGTAAAGTAACTCAGATTTTTGATAGTGAACTGAAGCAGCGCTTTCATTTTCACCAAACAGCTGAGGTCTCTGCAGACATTCATCTTATAAAAGCAGTGTGTTCGAGGCAGCTTTAAGAGTCACAATAAGTCACCTTTTCTCTTTCACACCTCAAAATGTGCACACGGGTGTTCCTCTGGATTTCTTACTGGTATTATAATGGTTGAGCTACAACAAAGAATGAACAACGAAGTGTGCTGTTGCAAGAAAATAATTAGTGCGATACTGCCTATGTTTCAATATATTAGCTACACAAGACTTCTTGTATACAAAAAGCTTCACAATATAAACATTTACACTGTGTTTATCTTGTTAAATAGCAACACATTTTACTTAGTTATTTGGACTTTATGATTATAAGAAGCATTTGCAATAGAAGACAGGATGAATTGTGTGTTACTATAGGAACAATAATTTATTATAATAAGGGTGTTAGAAACCTCCAGGCAGCCGACAATACTGCCAGAGCCGTGCGGTGAGAAAGAAGATTTTTATCAACGCCTTCTGAGTAACCGGATTCAAGAATTCTCCGGCACCGTGGTAAAATAATCAATTATTTGAACACAGAATAATCTATACTGTATAATCAGGGTGAGATCTACATTTTTTTGCCTTTGGTTTTTAAGTCTAAAGCAAAACAACCATCATTGGGCTGCTGTTACGAATTTGTATGCCACCTTCCATGTCCTTCCCCAATGTCCCCCGCTGCTCCTCCCCCAGGTTAGTATTTACCAAGGTTATTCAGTGTCATTTTGATCGAATGGTTTTAACATGCAGTTGACCTGAGCTTTCTATTTTAAAGACACACACACACACACACACACACACACACACACACACACACACACACACACACACACACACACACACACACACACACACACACACACACACACACACACAGATAAGTAGACCACAATGTCTAACCGACCAAATAAGCCTCAAAATAACAATCAGATTAGCATAGTAATGTAAGGTTTGTAATACACTAATGAGCTCAACTAATAAGGCCCATAATGAGAGGACCAAAATAAGCCCATAACCATCCCAACAATAATGCTCAATATATTTTGCGTGTCTGTTTTCAACAAAGATGACCTACAAACAATACAGAGTAATTTTGAAAAAGGATAAAATTAGTCACAGAAGTGGGTGACAGAGAAACCTTGTAACTTCACACAACCTGCAGTTGTTACTATGTTGCTTAATGAATTCAATCAATGGAGAGCAAAAAAAAAAAAAAAGAAAAGAAACGGAAAAAAAAAAAGAATATTGAGGAGTTCACATGACAAACCACAGAAGGCAGTCTGACAAATAAAAGAAAGATTATTGTGGCAAAAATCAACCTGCAAAACGTAAACGTATAAAAATAAAAGCCAATTCCGCATGCTTTTAATAATAAGGCCATCACAAGGTCCTGCAAAAAAAAATAATGATTATATTACAGCTATTGATTATTGAGGATGATCTTATGCAATCCTAAACATAGAGTTACAACAGTACACTAGGATAAGCCTGAACAATATGATATAGATTTTGTTTTAGAAACAGATGTTTCACTTCTTTTTTTTTTTTTTCTTTTTTAGATATTTTTTCCGGCCATAAACTATAAATCTCTTAATGGAGTGGCACATATTGTGCATTGTTCACAAAACCACATATTGCAATAGTGTATCATCAAGACATGAAGTATTGTGATATATAAGTAAAGGAGTTTTTAATTGAGCAAAGAATAAAATGTCAACATAAAGCAGCAAGCAATATAAGTTCATAAGAAATAGCATTCCAATGTTAAATATGATTTAATGCATAAATAAAACAGCATTTTTGTATTAAATATGACAATGCGCAAATATGACTTGTGTTCCCTTGTTTTAATGTCTTTTCACAAAAAAATTATATGCTGGGCATTTTAAAGTTAGATTGTTATTATTTATAATAAGGTGTCAGAAGGTTTTTCATAGCAACAAAGTTTTTAGGCTTGAAATTAATTTCGGCATGAGTAAGTCTTATGTTCACAGAAACTTAAGCATGAGGATGACTGCTGATACTATTTACATGTATCCTTAATAGAGTCATTTGTAGCTAAGGCTTGAAATAAATAACCACCATGTCACCCCAGTGGCTCAGTAAGTCAGAACTTTGTATGACTGTCTGTGGAACAAAAACTGTCATGTAAACACATCTCCATTACTTTGGTATCTCATGGCCACAACATGATATTCTGTGCCAGTGCCACACTCAAGTCAAGTCAAGTCAAGAAGCTTTTATTGTCTTTTCAACCATGTATAGCTGACGAAGTACACAGTGAAATCATCATCGTGTGGGTTTAAAATATTAACCATTGACCTCAAATTATGAATTTCATAAAACATAACCCTCGGATCACTACGGCAACATGAAGCATGTCCCATTTACACAGAGTATAAAAGAGTTAATGGGGCCAATCTGGCAACCTCAGTCACAGTTCAGTGACAGGACTGAAACTCCAGAGGCCTGTCCTCTTACCCTGCTATAAGCCTGCTTGCAAACCCGAAAGGTAATGAAATGACAAACCTGGTTGTTGTGTGACATCAACATTTCCCACAAAGATTCCAAGACTTTGGCTCAGTTTGGCGAAAGCCTCCCAGTCCGCCTGAATGTGCTGACATGCTGGACACCACGGGGCGTAGCTGAGGGCAAACAAAACAGCCCTGTTACCACCAGCTGCCAATGTTCTCACATTAAACCAGAAAGCAGTGTGCACAATTATACAATAATACCCTCAGAAAGATGAGACAATAGCCCTAGCTATAACATGCACACATGGGATTTATAGTAACTAGCACGGTATGCTAGCTCATGCATGTGAAGTGCTTGCACGAATGCAATAATATTTGCAGTAAAATGGATCAGTGACAATATGACAAACTACAGCACTTCCGCTCTGTGGATGTAAAATTAAAAACCGTGCCACCGTGGGCGTGTCGTGCCAAAAACTAAAACGATCCATGATTAAACCTGTGCTGTCAGGCTAATACTGATTAATACTGATAATCAATAAGCAATGATAACCCTACTCACAATTTTAACATCCACTCGCCCTCCAGAATAAGGGTCCAGTTGGCATCAGCGACTGTCAGCACGCTGCTCTCGGGCTGGGCGCGGACATTTTGGAGCTGCGCTGTTAAAACAGTTAAAACCGAACCGAACCAAAACATATTTCCTAAAAGCTTCAGCTGCCGTGAACGCCCTCGCCCCGCCATATTGCCAGCACATATGCTTGTATGATTGTCAAAGACCTGAAATGCCTCGCCCTCCTTTTTTTTTTAAGGTAGACCCTAGGGTCAGTATTAACGCGCCTTGTGCAAATTTCTGGTTACTTTGGAACTCAATGTGGTGCTATCGGGTTGGTTGTAATAGTTCCCATGTCGTTTGGCATCAGAATGTCCCGCCTAAGCTTTAGCAAACGCGCCACTTTCAGTTTAAATCCTCCAGTTGTGTTTGTGAGCCACACCCCCGCTCGCTGCTGATTGGCTAGGACACAATATTGACGGTCCTTATTATTACCCTAATAAAATATCTACTGTATCTAGTACAGTGTTTGAATGGAGTCAAGTGTTATGGGTGGGTCTCCAGTTGTGTAACTAAAATAATCTTGGGGACCCCACCCCCAAGTCTATTTATTACTTGTCATGGGGAATGCCTAATATTGAACACCTTCACCACAGCAGATGTCTGTGCAGAGCTCACAACATTATCAAGGACTCTTTACATCCCAGTCATAAACTGTTTTACCTCCTTCCATCACGAAGGAGATACAGGAACTTACGCACCAGAACCAGCAGGTTCAGGGACAGCTTTTTTCCATCCACCATCACATTACTGAACTCAACACTACACCGTTAAATCACTACAAAACAAACACAAAACAAACACTGTATATAACCTCTGTACAATACATGTACATACTACATGGTATATGATTTTTCACTCCTCAGTACTTTTTATATCTGTATATATCTTTATCATTACTGTACATTCTGCCCAACATTTCACATTCATTTGTGTATATAATATATATATATATATATATATATATATATATATATATATATATATATATATATATATACACAGTACAGACCAAAAGTTTGGACACACCTTCTCATTCAAAGAGTTTTCTTTATTTTCATGACTATGAAAATTGTAGATTCACACTGAAGGCATCAAAACTATGAATTAACACATGTGGAATTATATATGGAATTATATACTTAACAAAAAAGTGTGAAACAACTGAAAAATGTCATATTGTAGGTTCTTCAATGTAGCCACCTTTTGCTTTAATTACTGCTTTGCACACTCTTGGCATTCTCTTGATGAGCTTCAAGAGGTAGTCACCTGAAATGGTCTTCCAACAGTCTTGAAGGAGTTCCCCGAGAGATGCTTGGCACTTGTTGGCCCTTTTGCCTTCACTCTGCGGTCCAGCTCACCTCTAAATCATCTCAATTGGGTTCAGGTCCGGAAACTGTGGAGGCCAGGTCATCTGGCGCAGCACCCCATCACTCTCCTTCTTGGTCAAATAGCCCTTGATGCCTTCAGTGTGACTCTTTCACCAAAAGTTCTATTTTGGTCTCATCTGACCACATGACCTTCTCCCATGACTCCTCTGGATCATCCAAATGGTCATTGGCAAACTTAAGACGTGCCTGGACATGTGCTGGTTTAAGCAGGGGAACCTTCCGTGCCATGCATGATTTCAAACCATGACGTCTTAGTGTATTACCAACAGTAACCTTGGAAACGGTGGTCCCAGCTCTTTTCAGGTCATTGACCAGCTCCTCTAGTGTAGTTCTGGGCTGATTTCTCACCTTCCTTAGGATCATTGAGACCCCACGAAGTAAGATCTTGCATGGAGCCCCAGTCCAAGGGAGATTTACAGTCATGTTTAGCTTCTTCCATTTTCTAATGATTGCTCCAACAGTGGACCTTTTTTCACCAAGCTGCTTGGCAATTTCCCCGTAGCACTTTCCAGCCTTGTGGAGGTGTACATTTTTGTCTCTAGTGTCTTTGGACAGCTCTTTGGTCTTGGCCATGTTAGTAGTTGGATTCTTACTGATTGTATGGGGTGGACAGGTGTCTTTATGCAGCTAACGACCTCAAACAGGTGCATCTAATTTAGGATAATAAATGTAGTGGAGGTGGACATTTTAAAGGCCGACTAACAGGTCTTTGAGGGTCAGAATTCTAGCTGATAGACAGGTGTTCAAATACTTATTTGCAGCTGTATCATACAAATAAATAGTTTAAAAATTATATATTGTGATTTTTGGATTTTCTTTTTTTAGATTATGTCTCTCACAGTGGACATGCACCTACGAAGACAATTTCAGACCCCTCCATGATTTCTAAGTGGGAGAACTTGCAAAATAGCAGGGTGTTCAAATACTTATTTTCCTCACTGTATATATAACATTTAGTTTATGCATATAAATTAATGTCTTTTTCTCATTTAAAAGATATGACAGCAACTTAAAAATTCTGGTATATTGTTAATAAAACGTGACATTTTGTTTGCTCCAGTGAATGTTAAAGAGGCAAAGCATTGACACTTTATATGTGCCGGTGTCACACTTAAAATTATTTTTCATTTGGATTTAAACCCAAGTAGACATGGCCTAAACCAGATCACTTTATTTCAGTACCAGCACGAAATAATGGCAGCATTAATCTACACTTGGGTTGTGCCCAGTTTTATGTCCCCTACTGAAATTAATATATTTGGTTGTATCAGCAAAACAAATGACAAAATAAATGATGTAGAATGCCCTGCATGTAACTGCATCACATTAATAAAAAAAATAAAACAATACCACAACTTTTTTGAACATCAAGCTCATTCGTGCTTTTTGACCATATTATTGCAGAGTTCATCCTCCTGTTGCTATTATAACACTTGAAAGACTTTCCACCAGATTCTGGAACATGGCTGTGTGGATTTGCATATTCAGCCACAAAAACATTAGTAAGGTAAGAAGGCCTGGTGTTCACTCAGGGTTTCAATTCATTCCAAAGATTTTAAGTGTGGTTGAGGTCAGCGCTCTTTGTACGCCACTCAAGTTGTTCCATATCTTTGTGGACCCCTTGCTTTGTGAAAATATGTATAGCATGTATAGTCAGTGGAAGATTGCAGCCAATCACACAATTATATTTTAGATAATGTTCTAATGATGTAAAAATTAACAAAGAAGTGTGAATTGTATTAAGTGTATTGTAGAAGTGGGGTCACTTGTGTCACATGCTTCAAGGTAAAATGGATCAGATATTTAAGGCGCAGTGTGATGCGGGTCCGTCTTATTTATTATTATTATTTTTGGCTCTTTTCACAGGTTGCAGGCTTTCCTCACCTTCGCTTTGGTTAAACGCACTAGGAGGCGCTGAATCCCAGCGAGCAAAGTGTTGAAGCGCTGAAGTGCCGCAAATGAGTCAATGTGCGGAGGCCACTCATGCTGCCAGCCCCCCCTTCCCATTTACTCGCCATCATTCAGGAGCGCTCTTCTTTAGCTGCTCATTTTTTTAATACCTCTCGCATCTCCGGTGTCTGTTGGAATCTCAAGTAAGATCGTTCACAAATATTAAAGACAATAACAGGGGAGATAAAAAATATATATATTAATCATGATCGGGCGCATGTAGATCTCCTCAGTCATTTTCCGAGCAGCCCTCAGTCACCGCACTGGAAGAAGATAGAAGATCTCGGTCTGTCTCCTGTTGGTTTTTTTTCCTCGTTTGTTTTTCTGGTCTTGGAGGTAAATGTGCATGCTGAATGGCCGGAGCACAGCCCGGGGTTCACGCGCTGCAGCTCAAGCCGGTGTGCGTGCCGGAGAGTCTGAAGAAAGGCAGCAGGTTTATGAAATGGGACGAGGTAAGTCAAGGCAACGGCGTGCGCCGTGTATCGCTGCGATTTTTCCCTCCGTGCTCACTGACTTATAAAAACAAAGCTGCAACTTGAATCATTCCGATCTCGAATGTGCGAAACCCAAAGCTCCGTAGACAACTGTTCAAGAATAGCTTCGACAACTCGCACATCCGGTGGTCTGTGAGCTCGCGCCACACGGCGTGCTCTAAACGGATTCAGAAATCTGAGTGCTTATAAACAGCCTGATTTACTGAAATGATCACTGCATTTTCGTTTCCTCCATGCAATCGGCAAGCGCCACTACCCTCAAAGGTTGTTGTTGCTTAAATGTCCTTGCAAACCGAGTGTTTAATTGCTTTCTATGTTTGTTTTTTTACGTAATGTGTCATTCACGCATGGCTGAGGGAAAGATGTGGGTTCTTCTTTTTAGTTTGAAAATAAAGGCATTTTTCTTAAGATATACAGTTGTATTGACCGGAAGGATCGCGCAAGCTGCTGTGGGTTGAGTAATTATTGGAGTGTAATGCAGTCCCTCAGTGCTGCACTGTTAATGATAGAGAAGCGCTGAGGATGAGGATGCTGATCTGCTCACCTGTTGGATCTCTTAAAAAAAAAAAAAAAAAAAAAAAAACAGACGAAAAAAACTCCACCACTCAACTCAAGAACTGCACTGCATTTTGCTTGGGTGTAAAAAAAAAAAAAAAAAAAGGTATTAAAAAAAGAAATAAAATTTACATGAGACTGCTGTGTATATAACACTATGTCGGACCGACTGATTCCTATAAATAACCCAATATACTGGAAATATATATAGAATGTGCACAATAGAGCATCTGTGTAGCTGATATTTATGTACACAATAGAGTAGATTGGTATTTGAACAGGATGCACAAATACATCTCTATACTGGTCTTGAAGCTCTTGATTGTATAGCATTTCATAGATTTTATGATCTGATCCATTGATTACTGTTGTGAATGCATGCTACACTGACTAACACAAGGTATCATGCATTAAAAACATAAAGCATAATCATCATCACACTGCTAGGGCTTTACGTAAGCTTGGATAGATTTAATTTAGTTACTAAGACGACGTCAGAATTTGGCCAATCCCTAAAGCCAATCCCAGAATATTCATAGTGTAGCAAAGAAAAGTAAGAAAAGTGGTACTAGCACTTGATGTGATCCATTATTTATTAGAACACACCAGTTACACTGTCTAGAAGACACACACACACACACACACACACACACACACACACACACACACACACACACACATGCACTTTAAAAAAATGTGCTCAACTGCAACAGTGTACCAATAAGGGATTGATATTTTAATTATAAAGTGAATATTCCATCACTTCCTAAGGGTATTGCTTGTTCCTTCTACAAGGAGCACCTCTACAAAGTGGTGAATGCATGCAATGCAGATGGTGCAGCCTGTTCATGCATTCTCACATCTTTCTGTGATCAACAAGAGGAGGCAGGTTCTTATGGTGAGCTGCATAGTTGTGAAATGCTGCTCAAGCCTATTCATCACTACACCGGCAAAATCTTACGAGCTGCCAGAAGGGAGACAATAAATAAAGGTTTTTGGTATGCTTACGCAGAAAATGTAGGCAGTTTCAAGCTTGAGCTACACATAAAACTGAAAAATATTGGTCTGTTGCTATGGCAACTTTCATGCTTTTAATCCCCCTCTTCTTGGCTCCCTTACTTTAGCTAAGATGCGCTCTGCCACCCAACTTAGATGTGCTGGTGCATGTGGGCAGATTAACCAAAGGTCTAAAATAACACAATCAGAGAGCTGTAAAGGATACACCATGCTGCAGTTGACAGTGGGCACTAAAAAAAGGGTGGAAAGTGTCCCTGTTCCTCTTGAGACAGACAGACAGACAGACATTTGCTTTGCAGCTAGCATTTAGTTTCAATGTAAATGATAAGCTACATGTAAGGTTGACATAATATTGCAGTCTCTAATCATTGTGGAGGAGGTGAGCTCTATGCTGGGTGCCAGGATTTTGCGACTTGCACCAATGGAAGTTATTAAAAATGAATGAATATTTAAAACACTTATGCAAAGGCTGACTCAAACTTCACGTTTTCATAAATCCCAAGAATCAGAGACCACACATTGTCTTAAATCTATCTATCTATATATATATATATATATATATATATATATATATATATATATATATATATATATATATATATATAAGCTCAAATACCACTGACTGACTCACTCACTCATCACGAAATCTCAAAATCACTGAACGGATTGCAATTAAATTTGGAACATACCTTCCTCTTGGGTCTTAGGTGCTCACTAAGAAAGGGTTTTGAAAAATTCGCCCTGGATCGCGGCTAACTCATGATATATATACAGCTCTTTTACCGCTGACTGACACTCACTCATCACGAAATCTCAAAAACCACTGAACGGATTGCAATGAAATTTGGAACATACCTTCCTCTTGGGTCTTAGGTGCTCACTAAGAAAGGGTTTCGAAAAATTCGCCCTGGATCGTGGCTAACTCGCGAAAAACGCGATTTCTCACGCATTGTAAATTCTTCGAAATAACATTACGGATCCTAATGAAACTTAGTACATTGTGTCTTATTAGATGTTAGATGCAGGATAAAAATTATTTTCAAAGTAGTTTGCCCTGTATCCGTACTACAAAGGGGTAGTACGTTATTTGTTGACGTTATTTCTTTGGAGGAAATTTAATAATTAGCTAAAGGTGCTCTAATAATTTTTATTAGGGCTCCCTCGATGTAAAATAAGTCTTTAAGTGAATAAGTGTTTACTGGATGAAGATTTTCTATTTGAGTTACAGTCACACTATAAAAATGAGTGTTCAACCATCACATACTCTCTGTACGACTAATATACAAAGTCAGTGCAGTAACAGTAAGTAAAGACAATGGTTTACAGGTTGGGGCCTGTATTGATTTCCATATCACCTGAGAGCCCATCGGACTCTGACCTCCCCTACCCCACCTCGCACTGTCTGGATAGTGGGTAGACACAACATAGTCGGAGCTCAGTTAAGTTCATGGTCCTGACCAGTACAGACAGACGTTCTGATCTCTGATCATCCAGTCCTGCTCAGTGCTTACTGCTTATTGCCATATTGCTTAGCATTCAGCCTTCCGTAGCTTACTTTCTGCTAGTCTAATTATAATGATAATATTTCATGTTGATTTTTAGGATGATTAAGAATTGGCTGTATTACAGCTTATGGTTTTAGCCTTTTATATTTGAGTAGCCATTAAGTATATATGTAGAATACGACCATTTCAAATGTCAAATTGTTTTGTTTTGTTTTGTTTTGTTTTGTTAAGGACTCGTCTACAGTGACCCCAGTGACCTTACGTGTGGATCCTCAGGGATACTTTCTCTACTGGACAGATCAGAACAAGGTACAGTTCCTGATGTGGCTAGCACATGTTTTGATTAGAACATGCATTTTTTCAATGCATGCATAACATTTTTTATTGTAAAGTACATATCTCTTATCAGTGTGCACATGGCCAGATTTAGTATATGTGGATTTAGTATATGATGATTCAGTATACAGTATGATGAACATTTTTACTGTATGAGGATTCAGTATATAATGAGCTTGTATATGATGCTTGAAAATACAGCATGGTGATTCAGTATACAATATCATGAATCAGATTATGATGCACTATATGATGTAATACATCAAACTATCATGCATCTTAGTTATTGATTCAGTTTGTAATGACATTGGGCAATTGAATTGTGGACCTAAATGTAAAAGTGTACAGGGGGGAACTTGATAACAATATCTAATTTTAGCTTAGATATGGTGCCTCACACACATATAACATTGAAAACTTGCCTGAAGGGACATGTTTTGGAGAAAGTGTCCAAAGTCCAGATGGATGGCATACCACCAGATACCCTGGGAATCATGGGAATACAGCAGAAATTGTGAAAACTTATTTGAAATTCACATATTTTGAAAACTCAGAGGGTTAGTGAATGAAAAGGTTTTTACAATATTAATGATTTTTTAAAAGGTGCCATGGGAATCATTTTTGATGTGCTGTTACATGGATTGTCATCATTAGATTCTCTGCAGGTTCATTTCATTTCATTTCATTTCCTAAAATGAGCTATTTAGACTGCTGTCTCATAAAATCTTAGTAAACACAGAAACACAGAAGGCGGTAGGCCTGTGAGACGTGGGGACTGCAGGAGTAGCATCCAGCCATGTGTATGCTTTTGTCACAATTGGACTTTTATATTATAAATATGGTGAAGTGCACAGGAAATGGTGCAGGTTCATTTATTTACCCCTTAGAAGAAATAAACATTTGAGAACATCAAAGCATTTTTAGAATCTCAGCCAAATCATGTAGCATGAAATTGTTGGTGGTTCTGGAGTTTAGCCAGGCATGGTGAGTGTGATTTGTAATGAGTTTCAAGGTATTTGAGTTTTTTATAAGCAAATGTATGACTGTCTAGGGTTTATTTATTTTTTAGTTTTTGCATGATTGGTCAGAAAATATACTTTTTTCATTGCAGTTTTGTTTTTTGTGTAAATATATTTCAGCATTGAAATCCCTGAAAACAGTAGCCTGTGAGATTAAAAATAAAGTAGAGCGTAATCTTGCCCTCCACACATTTAATATCTGTCAAGATACCCAATATCTTGACAGAAACACAAAAAGCCTTTACAATGTTCGATATTGTTAAAAGGAAATATTTAAAGGTTTCCATGATTGCAGCACAAATTGTCAGTGATTTTGCATTTATAAATATGAATGCAAGGGAAAAGAGGTAAAATATATCTTTGTGTCCTTCACATGAGAAAGGTCAAATAAATTGCTAGAACTTCCATAATGGCCTCATTAGAATGAACTACTTTTTGAGTATTTGCTAATTTTATGTCAACAACCTCTGTTACTTTCAACCTTGTTACTGATTTAAGAGAAAAATAAAGCCAATGCCAGCAAAAAAACCCAACTTGTTTTAAAAAAAAGGACTGGCTGCCTGAGATGTGTTAAAACATTGAAGAATATTTAATAATTTAGTTTTTTTTTAATATTTTTGTTAAAAATATAAATATAAAAAAAGTTTAAACAGTATCTAGTCACCTTCTTAGCTCACAGTATTCACTGTGCACATTTCAAAACATTTAATATATCACTACAATGCAATAAAAAACTCATGCATGTTATTCATGAATCTGAATCACATGATGGTGATTAGAATAGCTTCTCATACATTGCACTCAGCAGTAATTGCTTTCAAAATGATGCAAATAGATTTGCGAGTGGCTCAGGTTGCAGTGCATCATGTAATAAGGCACTGTTGTGCTTCTTTCCCAAAGCATGCATGGACATGATAAAAAAAAAAATGAATATGGTGGTAGTTTTTTTTTTTACTTGAATTAAATTTCAAAGCATTGACCACAGTTTGAAGAGGTTTGTTTTGTTTCTTTTAAAACATTTTTATCAGAATTCGCCTTTCACAGCAGTAATTAACGCGAGTCACCTCACATGACCCCATGTTTTCATATGTTTAATTAAAAATAAATGTGTCATACATGTACTGGAGAACGGACTTTGTGTTTAGAAGGGAGCATTATTGCACCTCATTTTACCTGAAGGCTACCCTTGCCCTTGTGTTGTACGTACCTGAAGTGTGTGTTTTTTGTCAGTGCAGGTAAAATATGTATTTTGAAATAAATATTTTTAAAATATGTATCATATTTTTTAAGACTGATAAATAAAGGAATTTAAAGTGATCTCTATGTGGGCCATTTTTACTGATTCACTTATTCTAGGAAATTCAAGGAAATTGATTTGCACATACTGTATAAAAGTTTACACCAAACTGTCCACGAAAACACTAAATTAAAACCAAGCAATAAACTCTATAAAATGACAAATGTACAAGCATTTAACTAATTCTGATGCATATTCCTATTTTTGAAAAATTCAAATGATAGATAAATTGATAGATTGCATGATTTTACACGTTTCAATTCATCATAAATCTGGAGCCAAACCAAACACTTTTTTTTCCCTTTCTCCATTTTCTGAAGAAGCTAGACATACGTACCACTTTCCCTCCAGTAAAATCAATATTAATTAGTCCATCAGGGAAATGTAAACTACAAGGCATTGGTAATCTGCACCGAAAACAATTTGTTTAGAATCATGTTGAATTATAATTGAAGTGAAGGTTTCCATCACTAAATGTTTTATCCGTCTTTTTTTAATTGAGCTGTTAATTTCCAAATGCTAATGAATATGAATTTGTACACATTAATGAGATCTAAATGAATATCCTTTATGCAATTTCGCTTTCAAGGATAAAAGCCAAGCACATTATGTTCTGGGGTGACGGGATGCCCTGAAATGAGTGTGTCAGAATAATGGTGCAATCCATTCTGGAAATCACAGCTTACAATGACTTGCTATACATTTCTGCTATTGCACAGAATGAGAAAGAAAATCATAACCAGTTACTAGTGGCTGGAAAATAATAGCATGCAGTAGCGTTATGCAAACCAATGGGCGCATGATCAATACCCGGGTTTCTATTTTTAGAGGACTGCAGGTTGGCTTGTCGCCAGTGAGAGGCACAACAAACATGACATTCATTTAGTGCACAGTAGCAGTAGACCGCTGCCATTGCATTTGCGTGAGTTATTCTCAGCCGAAGAGTCAGTAGAATCAGTTATCTGGCATACTGAGTGCATCACTCAGTCTAAGTGGTTTCTAAACAAGTAATACACTTGTCTTGTTAGGTCAAATCATATAGTCTGTGACTTCACCTTCCACCAGTTTTATTCAAGTGTGTCGGTGACCCACAGTCCCTTCCATAGGCAGCCTCCTTGTCCTGTTGCCATGGCATTACTGAAGCGCTTACAGCTGTGTTTGAATTTTAGTTCATCTAAACGCCAGGAACATGTAAAATAAAGCTACGTTAGTTATGTAGATAAATTATTGGTCATTATTGTTAATAATACATACCGTAGTTGAAACTGTAGACACTTTCTGGTTAACCTACTCAAAATATTTTTTTTTTACTCACAAATGAGTCCATAATTAGTTGTACTTGTCTATAACGATGTCTAATGCTTTGTTTGGAAAAATACTTTTCAAAATGATGCTGTAAGATGTTTTCATGAAAACAAAAAAATGAAAAATAGACTTTTAGATTTATTTTCATTAATGATACAATCAGAAGCATTGTTCATTTGTTCATAGCTCATAATTTGCGTACATATGAACAATCAAGATTTATGACTGATAGGTAAAATACCTTATAGCAGTATACAGAGTGGTATATAGGTAAATGGTGACTTTTCTTGTTTAGTTATGGGAGATTATATCAACCCTTAAAACAATTTTATTTTTAGCCATTTTTAATCATGACTTTTCTAGAGAATAAATTGCCAGTGTTTCATCACACAAAACTCACAGAAATGTCTTAAAGAAAAAAGTTTCCATGTGAAATTACCCCCCCCCCCAAAAAAAAAAAAAAAATTAAAATAATAATAACTGATTATTAATTAATTAATTATTAATTAAATAAATTAATTAATAATAATATCCTTAATATTAGTTATTAGCTTGTTATTATAATTAGACCACTATTTTTTTTTTAAGTGAGCCAAAAAAGGACAAATAAAATCTTACCAGTCTCAGTTTCATTTTGAAGGGTTTTTTTTTGTTTGTTTGTTTGTTTGTTTTTTTGTTTTTTTAATTTTGGTGTTTAATGTTTTCTTACAATGCCAAAATGTAGTTTGGTGCTTTTAGCCATGAAGATGTAGTTGAACTGCACACAGTTTTGTTGTAGTTGTCTGAAGGCATAACTATCACCTGTAGGAAACGCTGTAGGAAACACTTCAGTAATTGCATGCTTTCTTCAAGAACAGTTTTACAGTGTACTTTTTTAAACTGGATCCACTCTTACCTAAAATGTTGTACATAGAGTTTTTTTTTCTGTATCCTTTGTGTTATTTTATTTAACTTGTTTAAGTTGGAATTTGGCTTACTTTTATAATTATTATAAATTACAAATATAATTATTATATAATTGCATGCCAAACATATGAGATAAGTATAATCAACATGTTGCTTTGTGTCTTTATTTATACCAGGAAACTGATCTGTTGGACATCACCTATATCAAGGATGCAAGAACTGGAAAATGTACTAAAACACTGAAGGTGAGCATCTCCAACCAGCGTTATACATTCTTACATTTACTTTTTTGTCTATAATATTTTGTTCATTAATTTTCAATTACTACCCTGTTAAAAAAAGGAGGCTTACCTATTCCACCTGCTGCATGTCCTGCCTGCCAATCTAAATATAGATTAATTGGGTTTGTGGGTGATAAGAATCACTCAGAGAGGGTAATGGGCTATGCAGTCTGGGACAAAGTGCCAGAGGCAGGCATCTGGATCTACATTTTAAAGCATCTAAAATAAAAGGGATGATCTTTATGTCAATAACAATATAAATTATTTAAAAAAAAAAAATTATTTATATTTTATATAGCATATAATATAATAATATATCATTTATATAAATCTCTCTTTCTCTCTTTTTTATATATATCTCTCAGTAAGGAAAGGACGGTGTGAAAAAAAGTGCGTGTTGCTTTAAAGGGTTTCATTTCACTTCTTATATATTTATTTATTTACATGTTTTATAAAAATGTTCAAACAGAAATGCACATTGCATTAATCGTGCGTTAATAAAATTAGTGCTGTTAAAAGTAATTTGCGTTAAAATGTTATTAACGCATTAATTTTGACAGCCCTAGTATATATATATATATATATATATATATATATATATATATATATATATATATATATATATATAATATAATTAATTTCTTTTTTTTTTTCATTTGATCTTACAATGTGATATGACAAAAATAGAAAACTTGAAAAGTTATGCATTGCAGGCGAACACAGCAGTATATGCTTCGCCCTCCACTCACAAACTGGCAGCCGTGTGTGTGTGTATATATATATATATATATATATATATATATATATATATATATAATTTGTTTAGTTGTATTTTGCCAACTGTGTACACATTATCTTAGGGAGATTTCTCAGGAAGAGCTGCAAGATGTCAACATGAGACGCAGCTGAATGTAAGTCAGTGGAAATCTACTGTGGCTGGGTCAAAGATGACTGAATAAATCTTTCAGCTTCACATTCATGTTTCACATTCACTGCGAGCCATCCATCCAGCCATATACACCAAGGTCGAAGCGGTTTGAAAAAAGAGAATGAATTACATCAGGTGATTTCAGATGTCTTGTGGGGCAGTGTTTCTAAAATGATCAAATGTATTACTCAGCACCTATCAGCACCTGACAGATAAAGCATGATTGAGAGAAGCTGCTTTGCTTGAGGGAGATTTTACCAACATTGTCTTCACATATTTTAGAACTAAAATAGATAGCCACAGTTGGAGAAAGATACAAAATATTTCACTTTTATGTAATCGATCATCTCGAAAGCAATCTTGGCTACAATGAAAATTGAGTGGTTGCTCAAGGCAGGAGCAATGAGATTCTCATTTCTAATCGCTACTCCTATTCCCGGAGGTGCAGTAAAACCATAATAGAAAACCATTTGGTTTTAATGCATTAGCAGCCTACGATTGCACTGCAGAGCACAGCTTCATTGTCATTATATAGAGAGGGAACCTAAAAGCCATTCTGTTGTTTTTGATATTTTCTTCTTATAAAAACTGTCGTTAAGTGGGAGATTAAAAAGGCCATTAAACTTGTTGACATTGCAGGAAAGGGATATATAATATAAGCAGACCCAGAAGCCAGACATCTTTCAGGAACAATTTGACAATTTTCTAATTATGAGTATTTTCAAATGTTCATAACAGTGACAATGGCCATGTCACCAGAGAGCTACAAACATTCTGTAAATCTTTTTCTTCTTCTTACGGCTTCTCCTATTAGGGGTCGCCACAGCGGATCATCCATCTCCATACCCCCCTGTCCTCTACATCTGCCTAAACCAACTACCTGCATGTCTTCCCTCACCACATACATAAACCTCCTCCTTTGCCTTCCTCTGTTCCTCCTTCCTGGTGGCTCCATCCTCAGCATTCTCCTATTGATATACCCCATGTCCCTCCTCTGCACATGTCCAAACCATCTCAATCGCACCTCACCTTGTCTCCAGAACGTCCTACAGACTCAACATCTTTAGCTCTGCTACCTCCAGCTCCGCCTCCTGTCTTTTACTCAATGCCACTGTCTTTAAACCATACAACATCGCAGGTCTCACCACAGTCCTATAAACTTTCTCTTTCACTCTTGCAGATACCCTTCTATCACAAATCACTCCTGCCACTTTTCTCCACCCACTCCACCCTGCCTGCACTCTTTTCTTCACTTCTCTAACACACTCTCCATTACTTTGCACTGTTGACCTCAGGTACCTGAATTCCTCCACCTTCACCACTTCTTCTCCCTGCAACCGCACCACTCCATTGCCCTCCCTCTCATTTACACACGTACTCTGTCTTACTCCTACTGACTTTCATTCCCCATCTCTCCAGCGCGTACCTCCAGCTCTCCAGGCTGATCCCTACTCTCACCACAAATCACAATATCATCCGCAAACATCATAGTAAACAGAAACTCCTCTCTGACCTTGTCAGGCAACCTGTCCATCACCACTGCAAACACGAAAGGGCTCAGAGCCGATCCTTGATGCAGTCCAACTTCCATCTTGAACCAGTCTGTCGTTCCTACTGCACACTTCACTGCTGTCCCACCCTTTATTGCGCTAACTTGCATCACATCCTTCCCAGCTCGGTCCCTCTGCCTGGCCAATCGGTACAAATCCTATTCTTCTTCCTTAGTGTCCAACTTCTCATACAGCTCCTCATATGCCTTTTCCTTGACTTTCGCCACATCCCTCTTTACCTGCTGCCGCATCTCCTTGTACTCCTGTCTACTTTTCTCATCACTCTGTCGATACCAATTCTGTTTTGCCAACCTCTTACTCCCTATGCTGTCCTGCACTTCCTCATTCCATCACTATGTCTCTTTGTCTTCCTTTCTTTTTCCAGAGCAAATTTCCACATCAAGTACCTTTCTAGCTGTCTCCCTTATCACTTCTGCAGTAGTTTTCCAATCATCCAGCACCACTTCACCACCACTGAGCCCCTGTCTGACCTCTTCCCTGAATCTCAGTCTAAAGTCTTCCTCCTTCAGTTTCCACCATCTTATTCTTATTCTTCTTATACCACCATCTGATGCTGTCTAGCTACACTATCCCCTGCCAACACCTTACAGTCTCCAATCTCTTTCAGGTTGCATCTCCTACATAGAACATAGTCCACCTGTGTGCACCTTCCTCCACTCTTATGTCACCCTATGCTCCTCCTTCTTCTTAAAAGAAATATTCACCAGTGCTATTTCTATCCTTGTAGCAAAACAAAAATCCTTAAATGTATTACAAAGAAAATAAGTCAAAAGAAAATAAAACAAAAATCCTTAAATGTATTACAAAGAAAATAAGTACAAAGAAAATAAGTCATTTACCTCCCAAATGTATCACATGTACGTGTGAAATTAAGGCTGTGGTACAAACCACTTTCTAGGATTAAGTAGTGGGCTGTTTATATGTAGCCATCTGTTGAAAAGCTGTTGGCACTTTGTTAGTGGCACTGCTTTTGGCAATGGGCATATGGCCTTCTAGAAACGGTTTTTACAAGTGCCAGAAATGTAAACAAAATATCCATGTATAATTTATGTGCTTGTTTTGATATATGCAATAACTTACTTAAGCAACAACTTTTTCTCTGAGTTTTAAGGCATCCATACACAGGCAAGCAGCATACGGACTGAGTATAGAGCCTTGATCTTAGTGGAAGAGATTCTTTTTTAATTCCTGCCCACTTTTCTCAAGCAAAAACTGCCTTAAGGAGGATTATCAGCTCAACACCACTGCCATGAAATCAGACTGCTCCATCTGTTGACACGCTTCTAGAAGAGTTGAGAGTACAAAATCCTGTTTGGATGTCAAAGCAAAACAGGCCGAGGCTTTAGGACCCTAACTTTAGTATTGTACCTATATTTTGCTTGCTCTGCTTGGCCAAACCTGCGTTTTATATTGGGAACATTCATGCTGTTTGGTACAAATGTACAATTTGTGCACTGGCACATTTGTAATGCGAATCCTTTGTTTTCTCACACCTAGTTAATCTCTTTGTCATAGAGGGCTGGCAGCTAATTTACTTTGGTGTAAAGATGCACAATATGACAAAATGCCACCCTCTCCTTATTCATTCGTTCCTCTTCAGTAATCGTTTTTATCTTGGTCAGGTTTGTGGTGGATTCTGGAAGACTAGGTGTGATCCATGAATACATCTCTCACAGGGCACCATGCACACATGAGCACGCACACACACACACACACACACACACACACACACACACACACACACACACACACACACACACACACACACACACACACACTTAAACACATTAGAGTACACTATCCTCCTACTGCCGTTTTTGGGATGAATCTAGAGATCACAGAGGAACCCCATAAAGACTTGCTTGCAGACAGAACATTCAGTCTCGGTATCAAACAAGGGACACAAAAGTAGTGAGATGGCAAATGCTATCAGCTCGGTCATGCCTATACCTTGCCCTACCTTTGAGCAAAAGTAGTTCTGTTTGTTGGATCATTTGGATAATTCATTAAATCTCCTGCAGACACACTCATCTGGAGTGTTCTGAATTGGTCAGATGCTAATTATGATTTGCTATGCCTAGTGGACACTACATGGCTTTCAAAATACTCAAATTGCCGTGCTTCTCACACTACACCACAATTAACACTCGCATTCTGTTTCCATGTCGCTGTAATAGTGAGTAGCAAACAACTGTTGATGAGGCTTAGACGTTACTTGATCTGTTACCTTGTAGGCGCCCTGGCAAAGAGTGAGTGCTTCCAAAATCTCTCAGTTTTAATACACTAACTGCTAAAACACGTCAATGAAAATAAAACTTGTGATATGCAGTTGTTTATTAGAGATATTAGGGATTAATCATAAAAAGAAAAACATTTGTGTTCTTGCCAAAGCATTAGCGGTTTTCCCTTCTGGCTCCTAAACTAAAGGTAGCATGGCCTTTTGCATGATTGTTTTTATTCTAGCCATTCTCAGCGTTTCCATACTGACTATTGCTAATCACTGCTTTCATGCTGTGCTTGAAATTGAATTAGATGTGGGAGGTTTCAAATGGGCATTTATGACTTCTGACCACAAAGCATGATAAACCTTGAGTAAAAGACATACAACGAGGACAAGATAGAAACCCCTAAAATGTGTTCATTGTATCAAATGTGCCTTTCTGTATCTAGCAAGTTAAGTTCAATAACTTTCTTTCGGCTTCTCCTGTTAGGGGTCGCCACAGCGGACCAAGTTAAGTTCAATAATTTAGCAAATATTTGGTGCAGAGACACACTGTAAATTGTATACTGTTACACAAAATCAGGCAGCAGGTCCTTTTGTTAGCATATTTTAGCAGTGAAAACATGGGTTTCATTATTATGCCTGCATTATAAATAAGCATTCTTATTTATTCATTGTTCAATCTCTCCATTGTTATTGCATTTATTGTTTTATGCCAAGCCCTGTCACATATAAAACATACAGCTATAATCTACAGTGAGGAAAATAAGTATTTGAACACCCTGCTATTTTGCAAGTTCTCCCACTCAGAAATCATGGAGGGGTCTGAAATTGTCATCGTAGGTGCATGTCCACTGTGAGAGACATAATCTAAAGAAAAAATCCAGAAATCACAATGTATGATTTTTAAACTATTTATTTGTATGATACAGCTGCAAATAAGTATTTGAACACCTGAGAAAGTCAATGTTAATATTTGGTACAGTAGCTTTTGTTTGCAATTACAGAGGTCAAACGTTTCCTGTAGTTTTTCACCAGGTTTGCACACACTGCAGGAGGGATTTTGGCCCACTCCTCCACACAGATCTTCTCTAGATCAGTCAGGTTTCTGGCCTGTCGCTGAGAAACACGGAGTTTGAGCTCCCTCCAAAGATTCTCTATTGGGTTTAGGTCTGGAGACTGGCTAGGCCACACCAGAACCTTGATATGCTTCCTACAGAGCCACTCCTTGGTTATCCTGGCTGTGTGCTTCGGGTCATTGTCATGTTGGAAGACCCAGCCTCGACCCATCTTCAATGCTCTAACTGAGGGAAGGAGGTTGTTCCCCAAAATCTCGCAATACATGGCCCTGGTCATCCTCTCCTTAATACAGTGCAGTTGCCCTGTCCCATGTGCAGAAAAACACCCCTAAAGCATGATGCTACCACCCCCATGCTTCACAGTAGGGATGGTGTTCTTGGGATGGTACTCATCATTTTTCTTCCTCCAAACACGTTTAGTGGAATTATGACCCAAAAGTTCTATTTTGGTCTCATCTGACCACATGACTTTCTCCCATGACTCCTCTGGATCATCCAAATGGTCATTGGCAAACTTAAGACGTGCCTGGACATGTTCTGGTTTAAGCAGGGGAACCTTCCGTGCCATGCATGATTTCAAACCATGACGTCTTAGTGTATTACCAACAGTAACCTTGGAAACGGTGGTCCCAGCTCTTTTCAGGTCATTGACCAGCTCCTCCCGTGTAGTTCTGGGCTGATTTCTCACCTTCTTTAGGATCATTGAGACCCCACGAGGTGAGATCTTGCATGGAGCCCCAGTCTGAGGGAGATTGACAGTCATGTTTAGCTTCTTCCATTTTCTAATGATTGCTCCAAGCTGCTTGGCAATTTCCCCGTAGCCCTTTCCAGCCTTGTGGAGGTGTACAATTTTGTCTCTAGTGTCTTTGGAAATCTCTTTGGTCTTGGCCATGTTAGTAGTTGGATTTTTACTGATTGTATGGGTTGGACAGGTGTCTTTATGCAGCCAACGACCTCAAACAGGTGCATCAATTTAGGATAATAAATGTAGTGGAGGTGGACATTTTAAAGGCAGACTAACAGGTCTTTGAGGGTCAGAATTCTAGCTGATAGACAGGTGTTCAAATACTTATTTGCAGCTGTATCATACAAATAAATTGTTAAAAGTTCATACATTGTGATTTCTGGATTTTTTTTTTTAGATTATGTCTCTCACAGTGGACATGCACCTACGATGACAATTTTAGACCCCTCCATGATTTCTAAGTGGGAGAACTTGCAAAATAGCAGGGTGTTCAAATACTTATTTTCCTCACTGTATAATAAAAAGTGATATTTGAACTTGGGAATTTTTATTGACCCTCCGTAGTCTAAAATGCAGCTTTACTATTTTTTTATCCATCTAGCTAATGAGATATTTTAGTAATACCTTTGAAAATATATTCAAAATGACAGCGAGACCTGTGCCTTTCTCCAGACAAGGGAAATCACAGCACGGAACTTCACACTTCCTGAGAAGTCTTAAAAGACAAGCATGGTGATTAGTTGGCGATTCGGGGAGGCTGTTGCAGATATCAATAATCTGTTGGCAAGAGAAAGATAGGAGCTAAAATCTTGATGTGCACTTAGCTTTAGCAGGCTCATTTATACACTACAAGCCACTGTGATATAACTTTAGTTTCATCACAATTCAACATCAGAACTAGAGTTCTCCAGGGATCAGTTATGGGTCTACTTTTGTTCTCCTAATATAATAAATCAAGCAGGGTTATATGCTGACACAAATTCTCATACCGTTTCTTTTCTTCTGTTTACCTCCCAAGTTTCATAGAGGATTTTTAATTGTCTTCTATTTCCTGGCTGGATGTCATCTGAAACTAAAACTTAATATAACAGGACTGATCAAATTGCATGCCAGGGACCTTACCTACTCAAGCAAGCTGTAGTTATTTGTAGACATTTTTAATATTCCATGGGACACATTGTCTGGGATCACAATTCTTACGTTCTTGAATTCAAAAGTCTTTTCCTGGCATTCCAGACCTCGAACGGCTCTGCGCGTACTTAATTTTCTTACCTTCATTCGGGAGTACACACCCACATCAACTCATATTTTGCTTTAGGACTCTTGGCACGGTATATTCTATGACATTTTACTGTGCTTGTAAAGCAAGATCTTGAACATGAACATAATTTTTTTGTATTCCAAAATATCATCTGCCTACATGCTGCCAGGCATTTAAG
Source organism: Silurus aristotelis (assembly GCF_946808225.1). Taxonomy (NCBI): domain Eukaryota; kingdom Metazoa; phylum Chordata; class Actinopteri; order Siluriformes; family Siluridae; genus Silurus; species Silurus aristotelis. The sequence continues at coordinate 22,686,831 of NC_139579.1, forward strand.
GGAAGCAAAAGTCCCTTGGGTGAAGAGGCATAATCTCTCAATGGCACTAGCCAGTCATAGGGGTCTGTTAGGTCATGTATCTTAAGGTTGGGTAGCACTTTCCTCCGGATGTGTCATGCTGCCCTGTAATGGAGCATGAGGAGCAATTTCAAAAGATGTAGGTTGATTTTATGTGGCTTAGAGCAAGCACATGGTTACCTTTCCCATTCCTGCTTAGTATAATGTGTGAGATATGGCAAGTCCTGGGAATTTAGGGAGAATTAGGGGAAAATTATAAATAAAATCCACATACACAATCCAAATCCACATAATTGTCATCACAACTATACAAGTTAAACAATCATGAAAAACCCCCCCAAACAATTAGAACAATGAAGAGCAAAAAAGAAGGGTAAAAATGGTAAAAACAACTGAAACAAAATGATCATAATTTGCTCATAAAAAATAAGCAAAAAACTTCAAAGATTATGTAAATTAACAATTTACATAGACATTGAAGGGTGGCGGAGCAGGAAGAGCGAGCTATAAGTCAGCAGTCGGCTTGGTAATGTTTGGGCTGGATTTGATTCAGGATAAGAATAAGTCTATAATGTCTATTCCTTAATGAAATGTCTTAAAGCCTTCAAACAATATCTTTCCTCACCTGCATCTTTAGACAAACGTTTTACTTATTAGCCACGTCTTTAGTTCTAGTCTAGGTTATACTGTATAAATTCTCCCAGTACCGTGTATTTGTAATAGTAAGCAAAATAAAAAATCCAGCTATGTTATACCTTTAGTACAAAGCCTGCAATCCTGGCCAACTCAGAGGCACAGTATTGCTTAACTTTGCTAGACCGTGGGCTAAACATTTGGCCAAATCCTGTTCTCAGTGGCAGCAGAGTCTTGATGGATTGTTGCCATAGAAACTCTTGTGGAACAGCTCCCCATGTGTGACCAAAGCCATAGGCAAAGGGAGCTAATGAGGTGGGAAGAAAGGGCATCCAACATGGCTAGGAGCTGAGCGAGGACAAGGTGACAATACAAACAACTGCATTTCACTGCAGACAGGTTGCAGCCCTCCCCGCATTCACAGCTGACTCATCGCATCCAAGACGTCCTCCTCCTCCTCAGTGCGCCAAGTATAATGAATATGCATTTTAGGCCATTCTCACTTGGAGAACAGAGAGAGCGAATGTTTGAGGAGACTCGTCATTACCATACATCTGTTATGTGTGGGGGTGGTGGATCAAGATGGTGGGAGGAGGACTGGAGTATAATGATTGAAAGAAAAAGTGTTTCTTCATGCAGGTATATAGGCTGGTGTGGGGAAAGTATAAAATACAACATGGTTAAGTTTATATATATTCAATTGTCAGGGTCAGATGTACATGAAAAGCAAGTAAAACTAGCATTACATTTCATTACAATTCAGCATAACAAGTTCAATAAGCTGTCAATCAGACTTTGTTACTGTTTCCCTTTTTATTTCAATAAATATAATTTGATAATTATGAGTGTCATTTTTGTTTGTATTGTTTGCAATATTTATATGTAT